>NC_137828.1:41974923-42124923 GCF_963921795.1 Nannobrachium achirus
CTGAGGTGGTCAGTGGGGAGGAAACAAATGGAGAGAGGAGAGCAGGAATAAATTAAGGCTTCATGGAACAAGTGCTTGACCTAGTTATTTTTGCCTTGTGGGGAATTCAAGCAGCGTTGCCATGTCTGCTTATTATAAGCGCCTGTGGTGCTTGTTTTTCTGGTGAAGTTGCTTGCAAATAGTGTGTAGTTGCAGGGTGCGTTTTTTTTAAAGTGTAGTAGTTGCTTATTTGGGCCTGCTTCCAACTTATTTTTGATTATTGTTTAAATCAGTGGTTCTCTTAATGTCAAGGACATGTCCACGAGCCCCCCGAGGGATTTCTCTCGCCAAATCTGGCAACGGTGAATCGAAGCGGAGCTACGCTGTGCGGCGCTCTTCTTCAGCTTGTCTCCCTTGTTTTACTGAACTCTACAGACACAACAACACATGACTGCAGCAGGCAGTAAGACTAAATGTGAAAATAAAAGAAAAATAAATGGGTATTTTACACAAGGTTTTCACAGCTTTCCCATAGTTAGCACATTAGTGTTATAGTTCACTGGTTCTCAAACTGGGGTCCTCAAGAACTCTGCCACGCTGAGGGTGAACGTGTACACTTGGTGAACGTGTACACTTGGAACCTTGCAGCACATTTGGTTTCATTTGTACACTCTCAGCAATATGGTTTTATAGTGTAGATAGGGGTCCCGGAGATAGAAACTTCAATCAAACTGGGGGGTCCTTGAAATCAAAAGGTTTGTGGAGCACTGTGTGGTTTTGTACCTGTTCTGTACCAGGAAGTCCACTAGGTGCAGTGAGGTCTGGTCAGCTGTGCGTACAGAGTAGTGCAGTGCTGTCTCTCCAGACTCCTGCAGAGGGCGACAAAACACAGCAAAGACAGCATGAGATGGTGGAGGGAGCAGCAACTCTTCTGCTCGCTCCCTCCCTCTCTCTCTCACCCTCCCTCCCTCTCTCTCTCGCTCTCTCTTGCTCTCTCTCTCTCCATCTCCCCCTCCTCTCAATCTTCTAGCATTTAAACAAGCTGCAGTAAACAAAATGGCTCCTAAAAAAACGTATTTTCACACGTACAATGCAAACATCTCTCTCGCTTTGGAGAGATTCATCGACTGACTTAATCTGAAACGATATCCCCCACCCCCCCTAAAAAAAACATCCATGCAGCTGTTTCCTTTATACGCGGAAAGCGATGAATAAAAACAGAGGCGTTGAATGAATGAATGGAAATGGAATGCATTTGAAAACCAAAGCCACGATAACCACGTGAACAAGGCGGCCACATTGGCATGATATAGAGACATTACAATAATGGAGGCTGGGCTCCATTATTTAGTCATGCATTCCTGTCACGTTGTATGAGTCTGAGAGGGGAGCGGACGTGTGTGTGTGTGTGTGTGTGTGTGTGTGTGTGTGTGTGCGTGTGTGTGTGTGTGTGTGTGTGTGTGGTGAGTAATGTAGGGAATTGTTTCCCACTCTGCATGCTAATCTATTGTGACACACACACACACACACACACACACACACACACACACACACACACACACACACACACACACACACACACACACACACACACACACACACACACACACACACACACACACACACACACACACACACACACTCCTGTCACAGTTATTGCATAACTTATCGCAATTATTTGAGATAATCCCAATTCTTTTTTGGGGGCATAATCGTCATAATCGTTTCCACATTGAAAAAAAAAAAAAAACTGTTCACATATTTTCCAACAATTTTCCAAAGATTATGGAAATAGCAGATCTACAAGGTCACATCATCCTAAGCCTAAAAGCCAAACAGAAATGTAATGTTGTATTCATATGTTACAACGACAAGAACACAATTGAAATTGCTAATATTTGTGTGACAATTAATCGTCACGTAAAAATCTCATAGTCGTGACACTGGCCTGACACACAGAGCCCTGACCAGTGGGGGAAAAAGTACTCACATATTTTACTTAAGTAAAAGTAGCAATACTGCAATGTAGAAATACTCTGTTACAAGTTAAAAAAAATGTTACTTAAGTATAGAAAATAAAAATACTAAATGTTTGAAAATAGCAGATCTACAAGCTCACAACGCGTCGTGATGCGAAGCATTATGATTTTGTAGATCGGCTATTTTCAAATAGCCAAGGTATAAAATAGGGCTAAAGTGGGTTATGTATGTTTTATAATATTATAATTTATACCTGCAAAGTAACTAGTAACTAAAGTTTTCAAATAAATGTAGTGGAGTAAAAGTACAATATTTGGATCCGAGTAGTGTAGTGGAGTAGAAGTAAAAGTATTAGAAATTGGAAATACTCAAGTAAAGTACAAATACCTAAAGATTCTACAGTACTTTACACCACTGGCCCTGACACACCGATGCACACACACAGGACCTGTGTCTGTCTCACACAGCTGCAGAAAGCAGCCATTCATCCACTGACAGTGGCAGATCAGATATCGGTGAGTCAGACTTCACAGAGAACGCTGTAGCTGTAGCTCTAAGCTCGCTCGCGCCTGCAGCTTATGTCATCTCTATCCCCAACAATGTCCTGAATGTTTCATTATGTCTGATGATCACAGGCAGTGTTTGTTTACTGCGGAGGTTCTCAAAAAAAGAACAACATATATGATATGGGATGTTTGGTACGAAATGGATGTAGTAAAAGGATGGCATACGCAGGGTCTACAACTCAATCCAAAATGATCATATCAGTGGTTCTCAACCTGTGGGTCGGGACCCCCAGGGGGGTCCCCACATTATTTTGGGGGGTCCCCAGATGATTAACTTAATGTGCGACATTGTTTTCTCTCTAAACAGTAAACAAACCAACATAAAGTCTAATCAGGGGTGCCCAAAAGGTAGATCGTGATCTACCAGTAGATCACCAAGGGTGTGCAGGTAGACCACATGACATGCCTCTAAAAATATGTAGTTGAAATATAAAAATATGTCAATATGACATCAAGAAGGGCCTATCAGCTCCCTTCATGGCTTCTAAAGTAGGCAAACCTCCAATGCAATTGTTCAAGAGTCAGTAGCATTACAAAGAACCCCAAAACCTACCACTTCCATACAGAATGGGATGAAGACATTTCCCCCAGTATTTCACATTTATTTCCCCCTTACAGTAAGTGTGTTTGTCTAAAATGTAACGCCAGTGCTGCTATTCCAAAGCCTCCCTCAGGCCCTCAGCTAAAACATTTTGGATGGGTAGATCATGTTGAGCTTGTCATTTTAAAAGTAGATCTCACATCAAAAATGTGTGGGCACCCCAGGTCTAAGTGTATAGATAGGGGTAACTGCACATTTCCAAAGTGACAATTAAAGGGCGTAGAACCATATTATACAAATGTAATTCCTCAACTCTTAGTGCTCGTCAGGGTGGGGGGGTCACCAGTTAAAATATGATTATTTTGGGGGGTCGCGGCCTGAAAAGGTTGAGAACCGCTGATCTAAGTAATAACTCTATATTTCAGGGGTCTTCAACAGGGGGTCTGGGGTCAGGGGTCCTCAGAGTTACTACAGGGGGTCCTCCAAATCTTTGAGTGATAGAACATTTTTTTCCTCCATTTTTATATTAACCACTTGAACGCTAGTGTCCATATACTGAGAACTTTAGCCGAAAATAACCGATCTACAAGCTCACTACGAGCAGACTAAGTACAGAGTGAAAGGTCACGTTTATTAAGTATTGATGGTTCAAGTGGTTAAATATCTGAAAATACAAATTGACATGAATCCAAAATACACTGATGATATGGAATCTATGAACAGGTTGTGGGGGTCCCTGCTTCATCTCTCTCAACTAAGGGGTCCTTGGCCTGAAAACGTTGAAGACCCCCGCTATATTTGCTTCTCTGAGGTAAAAGTGTGTTGGAGGCCAACGGGCCAGAGGTCAGACTCACCGGCCCGGCCTCGGGGAGGGGCTCCATAAGCTCCACCCCCTCTGCGTACACCTGTATGAGCGCCAGCAGATCTCGGTTCTGGACCGCCTCAAACAGCTCGATGATCCTCGCCGCCGCAGACGAACACGTCTTCCTGGCAAACTTGTGGTCCACGTACTTGGCGTTGATGAATTCTTTCCTTGCTGTCCTGTGTAGCAATAGGGAAAATATGGAACCAGTGTTAATTTCGACAACTAAAACTATGACGACTATGTTTGTCGACTATCTTTTTTTCACTGAAAGAAACTAAATAAAAACGTAGGTATAATGACGAAAACTAAGACTAAATATATTGACAATTCAACAAATAAAAACTAGACGAAAATGTTACGGGGGGGATTAGTGGAGAAGAGATCCAGAAGAACGAAAAGAATTTTATGCGTGGTTGCATGCTGAAAATAGCATCTACAAGATCTACAATCTCTCACAACGTGTCATTTCCCTGTGACGTGTTGAGAGCTTGTAGAGCATGCAACCAAGTGTAAAGTCAGACATTGTGACACCCTCAAGGCCAGCCAAAATACATTTTTGTAGACAAAAACAACTATACTATCAATCTTATGATATTTAGTTGACTAAAACTAGACTAAAACTAAAACCTTTCAGATGACTAAAATGTGACCATTACTAAATGAACATTTATTCAAAAACTATGATAAAACTAAATCAAAATGTGATGTCAAAATCAACACTGTATGGAATGAGGTTTAATCAATATGGAATTAAGAAGTTTTCCAACGACGTATGAACAAGATAAAAACCAAGGATTTATGGTTGTTGAGAGCTTACATGTCACTGGAGGGAGCGGGCTTTGCTGCAGGGAGGTTCCCCTCCATGATCTCATTGAAACTACTGTTGCCTACATTCTTGGCCAGCTGGGAAGGAGGAGGAAAAAAAGGAGAGACAAGTCAGCATCTGCATCGCATCACAGTCAGAATGTTAACAGTAGAATGATATTCACAAGAGCCCGGAGACGGAGAGCAGGACAGTGTTTGTGGGAGCATGTGTGCCTCGACTGCTGAAGGCCAATCAAATCCTTCGAGGTCTCTCCTAAACAATATGTTTTCATTATCAGATATATCGTTGTTGTGTCCTTGTATGTTCAAAACCGTTCGTTTTGCATTTATAATTTTAAAAATGATTTGAAATAGTGAAAATAGCTGATCTACAAGCACACAACGCCTCGCACCGAGAGGCGTCGTGTGCTTGTAGATCTGCTGTAACACGGACCTACAGACCTACAGTACCACGGGTCACAGACAAAGTCAGAGAGAGAAGGATGAGGCTGGCAGGGCACTGTGTCAGGCACCCAGGCCTGAAGCAGAGGCAAGCAAACTGACACTATGGGAGCCAACCCTAGACAATGCCAGGAAAGGCAAGAAGCGCACCACCTACGTAGATGCATTGCAGCGCGACAGATTAGCTAACAAAACCGTAGTAGAGCTCAAGACCCTGATGTTAAGGTCGGAGAGTGCGGAGGGCAGCGATCCAGTAGTCCCGAGTTGGTGTTTGCTAGACCACACTCTCGCATCGCATCATTTCATGCTATGTGTACTTTCTGACATTTAACCACTTAAACCCTCCATACCTTTTCCCTCTACAACCTCTTTGCCGAAAATAGCAGATCTACAAGCTCACAACGCCTTGCACTGCGTTGTGATCTTGTAGATCTGCTATTTCCGGTAAAGGTTCTCCTTAGAATAGGAAAGCTGGGGTTCAAGTGGTAATGTAAAAAAGAAAAAAAGAAAGTTCATATAAAGTGATTTGTCAGCCCCCCTGTAGTAACTCTGAGGACTCCCTTGGGGGGACTCACCAAGAGTTCAGAGGTTCCTAGTTTGTCGAGCTCCATAGACTGGATGCGGGAGATGTGGACGCCCATCTCCCTGTGGAGGCCAGAGCACTCGATGCAGGTCAGGATGCCCAGGTTGGTGGACAGCCACTTGGGGTCTGATAACAACAAACAGAGACATCCATATGAGTGTGATAGAACTTGATACCTAAGAGAGAGAACAGTCCATGAGGTTATTGCCAAAAATAAAGGCTAAGGAAGGGGGAAAGACGTTTTATGCCCAATGAACATAATCGTCTCGGTCGGGTGGACATCTCATATGTCCAAAACTGTAACTGTTCAGGATTCAAATTCAAAAATAGCGAAAGTATCAGATCTACAAGCTCTAAACGTGTCACGTTTCGAGCTTGCAGATCTGCTATTTTTGATGCTTTTGTGTGACGCTGTAGTGTGATCAAGTAAGCCTTGCTAAGCCATATGGCCCATCTCTGTAGCAAGAGGCAGCTTGATGTGCAAGTACAAGTCCCTGGCTGGACATGACGCTAGTGTGTCACAGGGACTTATCCCCAATCCAACCCTTGATGCTGAGTGCCAAGCAGGGAGGCATTGGGCCCCAATCTACCAGTCTCAGGGCGGACACTCTATCCACAAGGCCACTGAGCTGGTGGTGGCAAGATGAAACAGAGCGTCAACTAAAAATGCTATAGTATGAAGATGAGAGGTTTCTGCCCGACAGCAACGATACAGTACCGAATGTTTAATATCACAATATTAAGCCTGTGGAATATATCGACATGCGAGGTATACACATATCGACAAAGAGGCTTGAAATTAGGTATTGGTGTATGTGTCAAATTAATTAACAGACACACTATGCATGCACGTAGCACATGCAGAAAAGCAGGCCATCTGTAACCAGGTGTGGTTATTTCAATAAAACCTACCTAACCCTTCTATGTGTACTGTGAAGTGTGCATGCATGGATATGCTATTCATTATCTGGGTTAGGCAGGCAGTGAACCTAAAGCAGAAAAACATTAAAAACGATATAATGCAATTGTTTTTGCCAATATCGTAGTAATATTGATATCGAGGTATTCAACAACGTTATCGAATATCGAAGGTTTTCCTAATATTTTCCTAAAAGTTAAAGTTAAGCTTATTCATCAGAAAAGGCAACTGCGTGATGACTTTGTGTTTCCATTGCCGAGTGTCTCTAGCATGTTCTGTCTAAATAAGACACGGCAGCACAACACACACCACCAGAGGACCGTAGCGTGTGACCACAGCCACATCACACGGCAGGAGATAGAGAGGCTATTGCCTGAACCTGCTGCCAAGCAACACAACACATGGGTGTGTTCTGATTTAGCAAGAGCCATGTCACAATTTGGACCACTTTCCTGTGGTGACTGACTGACTGACTGACAGACAGACACTACAGTGCAAGGCAGTGATTAGCCTGGTGTGCACGATATAGACAAAATCACACTGGAATTCCCTTTGCAGTTTTGATATGAGCTGTGATGATGTCAGTGTGGCCGTTTCTATGTCATTTTAGTTGAGGGCAAAATAACTTGAATGTGGGAAATGTAATACTAAGGTCTTGTTTGTCGCGACACTCTCCTTCCACTTCCGTCCTCCCCAAGTTCATTTGAGATTCTGCGAAACACCAAGAAAATATATTGGGGTGGTAAACCTCATCTAGAACTGCTACTTTTCAGGTTTCAAATTCAAAAGTAGCAGATCTACAAGCTTGAAACGTGTCGCTTCGCGTCATGTTTCGAGCTTGTAGATCTGCTACTTTTGATGCTTTTGTGTGTCACTGTAGTATGATCATCATTTGTTTACGGAAAAAACATAAAGTTAAAATACGCCGATAGGAGGTTTCTGCCTGACAGTAACAACAATTTAGGTGTCTGCCCTGCTCGAATACCCTTTAGTCGAGTCTCTTGCAGCAGCCGAGTATCACCATATTTCAATAGTGTTTTGATGTATTGCAGTTGCACACTACAAGTTGTGACATAATCTAGGAGCTTATGCCGAGGCTTATGAGCCAGCCGTGGCATTGGTGGTGGTGTGATTGTGCCGTAATGTGAACACGGTGGCTTTAAGAGAGCAGAGCTGGATCTGACACCACAGCACCTGCCACTGGAGGCTGGGAAGACATCAGACCCAAAACCAATGAGTCATCCTCCGCGCGCGCGCGCACACACACACACACACACACACACACACACACACACACACACACACACACACACACACACACACACACACACACACACACACACACACACACACTTACAACATCAACCTACACGCACACATTTATGGACATGAACATTGTTGCAGATGAGGAGAAACCTCTAATTTACATATAATCTTTTTTTTTTTTTTTTTTTTTTTACGCCCTACTTGATCATCATACAGCATCACACGAAACCATCAAAAGTAGCAGATCCTGAGGCGCCGGTGACTTAGTGGTCCAGGTGCATACCAAATAGGCTTTAATGCCTGACAACGTGCCGCGGGCTTGAATCCCGACCCCGACGACCTTTGCTGCATGTCACTCCCTGTTTCCTGTTTACCTACTGTACTATCAATGAAGGCAGAAAAGCCCCCAAAATACCTTTAAAAAAAAAGAGGAGCAGATCCGCAAGCGAGAAACGCGGCGACCTGCTGCTTTTGCTATTTTTTAATTTGAATGATGAAAAGCAACAGTTTCAGACATAATGAGGTTTTTACCCAACAGAGACCATATGCATTATGCATACATAAACATATAGGTATATATATATATGTACATAATATATGTATATGCAAATGTACACAAGCTAGATGCTAGATGATGCTAGATGTGTGGGAGGGTATGCCGTATGAATGTGTGCAAAACACCATGTAAATTCATGTATCCTTGAAGTGTGTTGTAAACACTGACGATTTAATTTATTACGACCGAAGGTCGCAGTATACCATGAGAAATGTCGTAGCTTGTCCGTCAGTACAGGAAGTGAGCTTGTCCGTCTTTCAGTCAGTACAGGAAGTGATGTCACGTGACATCACCTCATCAAAAATCTAACCCTGGATATTCATACTGTCACTGTGACATCACAGGTGATCACAGTGACAGTCCATATCTGTGTGGCTGGTTCAGATAGGGATCTCCATGTATGGGCATACAATATAGTGTATGTATATGGATACATATTATTATTAATAAAGGATAAAATAAAATAGAAAGTCCATATATGGTCATTCCCAGAAAAAAAAAAAATCCCAGGCTGAAAATGTTTATTAAGTCCATATATGTATATGGATATATATTAATAAAGGATAAAATAAATAAAATGTCCATATACAGTATATGGGCATTCCCAGATGATGCCCTGTTAGGGTACCCCTTATATGGAGATCCCCAGGCATCCAACCCAGGCCCTAACTCGCCCTGCTTGGCTTTACTAATTAACATATGTTTTATGCCCATATATGGAGATTCCTATATATTATCATTATTAAGGATATTATGTTAGCAATATTAAGGACATATCTGGGAATGCCCATATTTGGTAATGCCCATACTGTATATGGGCATGTTTTGACATAACATTGTTGACTATCATGCAGGGGTCTCCATATATGAGTAACTAGTCCCACATACATCACTGGCCAGATGGCCAATAATTGGCCATCTGGGCCCCCAAGGGGGCGAGGTCGCATGTCACCCTGAGGTGTCTTACTAGTTTATTTATACCTGGAGCCAAGGGGTGGCTCCATGAGCATTATGCTTCTCCCTGTCCCTCCTTTTCTGCATCTTGGACACTCTATTCTATTATGTCAGAAGGACCTGACTAATTGTACCATGGATTTGTTTGAGATGTTGCCACTGTGGCTCCAAAATGCGGTGTTCTTGTTGTTATTTGTCCAAAAATGCTGAGAATAAACTGAACTGAACGAAGGGTCACTAAAAGAGTACACAGTAAAAAATCCTGTACTTTTTTAGACTTTCAGAGTTAACCACTGAAGTGAATCCTCGAATCCCTGTTCTGGGCTATGTCATAATCCTAGCATCCCTGTTCTGGGCTATGTCATAATCCTAGCATCCCTGTTCTGGGCTATGTCATAATCCTAGCATCCCTGTTCTGGGCATGTCATTATAGGTGAACGTTTGGCGCAAATAGGAGACGATTCACAAAACAGCAGACGTATAAGCCCACAACGCTTCCTTGCGTTTTCGCTGTTTGACATAACAATAACCCCTCCAGATTTGCCTGTGCATGCTGAGCTTGATGAGATGATGCTGCTGCTGCACAGTGGCCTCTATAGCTGCTTCTGCTAATACCCCCTCCAGCTGCCTCTTATAGAGATGGGATGAAGCCCTCACAGGGGAAAACACAGCTGGCCATTTGACCTTGAAGACCATCATCATTTTGGTGGGCCATGATGGCGTTGTAATGCCTGATTTTACACTTGGTTGCATGCTGAAAATAGCCAAACTACAAGCTCAAAACGCGCCGCAGTGAGCTTGTAGTTCAGCTATTTGCAGAGCGCAACACCTGAGTGCAACCAAACATAAAGACGTGACTTGTCTTTTAGTTCTACTGCATCTCTTCTCCGCTAGTCCCTCCCTAACATTCTAGTCTGCTTTTTTAATTTGTTGACGAAATTGTCAATATATTTAGTCTTAGTTTTTAGTCATCATAGCTTAGTTTTCGCCAGTGGAAAAAGGTAGTCGACGAACATGTTTCGTCATAGTTTTAGTAGACGAAATTAACACTGGTCAACACTCTGGAGACGTGTACACAGCTGTATCGTGCCCTCCCGAGCCCACCTCCTCTCCTCCTGTCCGGCTGCATGATCATCAGGGTCGGCGCCGAGCTTGGGCGGAGAGTTATGTAACGATGTGACGTAATGATGTTATTCCTCTACCAAGCGTGAGACTGTTGTTTTGTTTTCTCTTCGTTCTTTTCTCTTTTTCTCCCTTTTCAGAGCAAGGTCATCCCCTTCTTCGGGGCTGCTTCTGTGTGATAGTGCTGACGAAGAGCTGGCTGGGTATTAATCAAGTCTGTGTGTGTGTGTGTGTGTGTGTGTGTGTGTGTGTGTGTGTGTGTGTGTGTGTGTGTGTGTGTGTGTGTGTGTGTGTGTGTGTGTGTGTGGGGGGGGTCGGTGTCAGAGGGGGTGAATGTTTGCATGATGAACTGCTGAGTCGATGCTTCTACACGTGGAGGGAGGATCAGGGAACAGTCTGTGTCCAGAATGCTAACACTGCTGCTGTTACACGCACACACGCACACACAGGGCTTTGCTTGCTTGCTGACGACAGCAGACTTCTTTTTTTTTCTTTTTACAAAGGTAGCTAACTCGGGGCGGCATAGCTCAGGGGTAGAGAAACCGTTATTAAAGCACGAAGGGTTCCCGAAGGGTTCCCAGTTCAAATCCGGGCTCCCCCTGATATGAGTTAATGTCGAAGAGTCCTTGAGCAAGACTCTGAACCCCTAATTGCTCCCGGTGAGTAGGTTGGTGCCTTGCATGGTTTCCTCCGCCACCGGTGTATGAATGTGTGTGTGAATGGGTGAATGTAATGCACAATCTATGTAAAGCGCCTTGGATAAAAAGCGCTATATAAATGCACCATTTACCATTTAACTCAAAATACGCTATATCTTCTCTATCGGGTGGATACCTCATTATGTTCAAAACTGTTACTTTTCAGGACATCAAACATCAAAAGCAGTTCTCGCCCGGACCGCTACCTAGACTCCAAAGTAGCCTGACAGCGCGTTAAGCGTTCTAGTCGCGATCCCGACAGCCTTTGCTGCAGGTCACTCCCCATCTCTCTTTCCAGTCAACCTATGATCCTATCAATAAAGGCATAAAAAATCCAGATTCCAAACATGTTGGATCTACAAGCTTGTGTTACGAAAAAACACAAAAAGTTAGAATATGGAGATAAGAGGTTTCTGCCTGACAGAGACGTCACAGTATAGCATAGAGGCGTGACAATGACAATGACACAAAGGAGAAATAAGACGGTGTCAAGTCATGCACAGTTGCACACACAGGTTTTTGAAAAGATGGAAGCTGTGAGACTCAGCAGCGACAGAGGACGCTGAAAATGAAGGTGTCATCTTTTCCCTTCAGCACAAGGTGAAGGGTGAACGGTGAGTAAGCACAAAGCAGGACAACGATGTACAGTATGTGGAATGTGAGAACCACCCCCCCCCCCACACACACACACACACGCACACAAAATGGATTAAAGCAAAGTAAAAAATGGCCAAGTCCTAATAAGTCCCCACGCATGTAAGAGAATTGCCATTTCCAAACTCTCCTGAACTTGAATGCACACATTTTATGTTTAAAGAATTGGCTTGAATCTTGATTATACTTAGTTGAGTGCGGCATCGCTGCAGTTTCATCTTTTAGAAATGTCAGCTGCCCCTGCCCCTCTAACATTCTCTGCACGTCCATGCACACGCACGCGTGCACGCTCGCGCACACACCTGCAGCTCCGCAGTCGCAGCAGACTTCGTTGCCCGGCATGCGGAACACGTCCTCTATGATGGCCTTGGTCAGGTCCTCCAAGCCGTCCTCACTTCCTGTGCTCTGTTCCCCTCGAAACGCCATGTTCAACGCCTCCTCCTTACTGTTGGTCAGCACCGAGATCCAGCTGCACACACACACACACACACGACGACGAATAAAATAATAATATTAATAACAATAATCATAAATATAACGCACTTAAATTATATCATTTTTTATAATTATAACCTGTTCCTTTTTTTTTAAACCATTCTTTTAAAGGAGAACTAGGCAAGTCTGTGTGTATACAAACACATTCCCTCCTCCCCCTCCCCTCTCTGACAGGCATCAAACAGGTGTCGTCTTTGACGCTTTCATTGATTAGAGAGATCACTAACGAGCACTTGACACTTCTATGGCCCAATCAATTACCTCAGTGCACAACCCCTTTGAAGTTCAAAGGGAGCAATTAAGAGCTCCGGCCGAGCTCTCCCCTCCCCTCACAGCCAGGGAAACACCCCAGCACAATAATATAGTGACTGATAAAGGGAATTGACTGCTAAAAAATGTATATACCGGTATATATATTAAAGATTGTCTTAAAGTTACCTAGTTTCTCTTTAATGAAAAAAACTAACATTTTAAACTTAGTATGTATGTATGTATGTACAGCAGGCCTGGAATTTTGTAATTTTAGGGGCAAGGCCACTTGGGCTTTGGTGTTGTCCATTGTTTGAGGGCACAAAGGCCAAATGCCAGGGCAGGGTTAGGCCATCAAATAAAACAAGATTTTAGTCCATTGAAAGAATTAATTTAATTTAAGGGTTAAGGAAGAGGTGCCATGGCATTGGTCCGACATTTCTTTGTTCCTACAGCCCATTATGGTACAGTCAGCTGGGGCATTAAGGCCACTGTGGCCTCAGGTCATACCATTGGTTTGAGCCTTTGAGGGGCACAAGGCCAAACTGAGGGGCAACGACGGCTATGGCCTTCATGGCCTCCATGAAATTCCTGCCCTGATGTACAGTATGTATGTATGTATATATGGATGGATGGATGGATGGATGGATGGATGGATGGATGGATGGATGGAGCATGGACACTCAACAGTAGAGCAGGAAAGGTCTGTGGAAGTTATCTACACAAGAATGCTTGGAATGACACTTTGTGAGTGACACATGGCCTGGCCATATTAGAAACGTGGGGAAATATCAAGGGTTCCACCTGTGAACCGAAGACCCGAGCCCTGGCCAGAGGTGGGTCCAAAATATTGCCTTGTCCCTCAGGTAAGGGTCCGATCCATTACAATTGTCTTAAGGACCCGATCAGCTTTGTCATTGCGGCATTAAACAAATTCCCTCGCCTTACAATGTTGTGTGCTAGGATATATGGATGTACACTGTACTTTTGTTTCCTGTATGCTGCTGTGCTGCTGTGTTTATATCTGTGTGCTTCTGTGCAGTAAGGGCTATGAAAAAATGTAATCTCCTCCTCCTGGGACAATAAAGTCTAATCTAATCTAGCCCAGGCCTGGCGTGCCCATACAGTCTACATCAAGCCAATTTATATTTATAACAAGGTCAGTATGTTGCTGTAAACACAGCAGACAAGGACAAAGTGTTTTCAGCCAGTGCAGTAAGTGAGACATGTTGTTTTCACATTGACAGATTGCACTCCAGCGATATCACCTGGAGTAAACTTTCCAGCACGACTTTGTCTGTGTTTCAAAGACACATCGTTGTCACGATTACAACAAGTTGATTAATTGTCATACAAATGATTGCGATTAGCGATTTAATTGTGTTTTTGTCATTGAACATTGGAACATAAATCAAATATAATTTATTTTAGTCTGCTCTGAGGAAGGCTGAGTGCTGAAACACGCAAGACTAAAATGCCATCTGAGCCAGTCTTGCATAATTTATTTAGGAGTGTAGCTTTTTCCACCTTGTGGCATTTGATTTAAAATGAAATTTCCGTTTTAGTTTTAGTTATCAACAAATTGCACAGGGCAGATATAACAAATAACTTGGACATATTTAATAATTTTATACTTTCCAAAAGAACATTTAAATAATGGAAATAGCTGATCTACATGCTTACAATGGGTCTGACATGTTGTAAGCTTGTAGATCTGCCATTTTTTCTATTTTGGGAAAATGTTTGAAACTTATGAAATGTTTTAGATTTTTAATTATGACCCGATTATGCAGAATAATTTAGATTATTTCAAATAATTGTAATTAGGTGATTATGCAATAATATGCAAATCCAAGACACACACACACACACACACACACACACACACACACACACACACACACACACACACACACACACACACACACACACACACACACACACACACACACACACACACACACACACACTCACATAATGGCAAAGAATTTAAACCCTACGATAACAAATACACAGAGGTAATGTTAAGGTAAAAATCATCTCCCTTTAAAACAAAGGTTAACATAATCCTAATTGTAAAGTCATAAACCCTAAAATGGTTCCTTTTCAGACTGAGGTCTGACAAAATGCCGTCATTCACTTCCACATCATTCTGTCTTAAGTGGACATTTGCCTGCCTCTGTCACAAGTAGGTATATAATTAGGAGCCTGCACACACACACACACGTATGCACACATGCACACGCACACGCACACACACACACACACACACACACACACACACACACACACACACACACACACACACACAGCAGCCCTGTGCTCATTAAGAATGGGGCAGACAGGAAGTAGCTGCCATTCAAACATGGACTCCTGCGGCTCAGCGCGGTGCAGTCTGCTCCTACACATTGCTCATTAAACTGGCCTCTCTCTCTCTCTCTCTCACACACACACACAATGGGCTGCGTTGGCATGACGTCAGCCACCAGCCTATCACTGTCACTCAGTGTCACCTCCCTTTGCTTTTATGCTGCTCTTCATGCATCTTGTGAACTGTTGCGATAAAAGAAGGCTAGAGGATGGAATACAACCACCCTAAGGACTACAAACCATTGAGTGACGTCTAGACCTACTGCACATACAGTATAAATAGAGCTGCTACCTTTTAAACGCATTTTAAATACAAGGCTTTTTTTTGTATACCATTCAAATCGTACTGAGATAAAAGAAATGCTGCTATTTGTTCCAAAGCGACGGCAAAATATTGCTGCCATTTGTTTCAAAAAGCTTTATACCCTGAATGTATATAATGTCAAAATGTGACATAGCTCTGTTTACACAATGCTGTACCCCCTCCAACTGTATATGCATTCCCCATTTTCTACTGTTACTATTGTTTATTATATTTTGACACTTGTTTGGCAATGTAAGACGGCGAGAGGCACATCCGTGTTGGCCTTGAAGCATGCGTGGTTATAAGCACACGCGGGTTGGGCTTCAGAATGCCGTGGAGCTGACCGGTACAACCACAATCTGATACTACCGGTATGGCCAGTGGTGGAAAATAACTAAAGTACATTTACCGTACTGTACTTAGGTACAGTTTTGAGGTATTTGAACCTTACTTCAGTATTTCCAATTACCAATACTTTTACATCTACATCTCGGATCCAAATATTGTACTTTTACTCCACTACAATTATTTGAAACCTTTAGTTACTAGTTACTTTGTAGATTTTGATTATTATCAAAAAACATACATTAACCACTTCAGCCTATATACATTTCGTCCATTTGAAAATAGGCGATCTACAAGGGCATGATGCGTCGCATCTGCTATTTTCAAAAGCTTTTTATACATTTGAAAAATTGAAATGGGACATTCTGCATAATGACTACTTTTACATTTTGCTACTTTAAGTACATTTTGATGTCATACTTTTGTACTTTTACTCAAGTCAATTTTGAATTCCAGACTTTTACTTGTAACAGAGTATTTCTACACTGCGGTATTGATACTGTGTGTGTGTGTGTGTGTGTGCGTGCGTGCGTGCGTGCGTGCGTGCGTGCGTGCGTGCGTGCGTGCGTGCGTGCGTGAGAGAGAGAGAGAGAGAGAGAGAGAGAGAGAGAGGAAAACATACCGGTGTGTATGTGTTTGTGTGTCTATTTGGATGCAACAAGATTACACAAGCACGTAGGTGAATAAGTAAGTGTTGGCGTGTTTTTCATTAACAGTAACACAAATTGTGTCACATACCATCTGT
This sequence comes from Nannobrachium achirus, assembly GCF_963921795.1. Classification (NCBI taxonomy): domain Eukaryota; kingdom Metazoa; phylum Chordata; class Actinopteri; order Myctophiformes; family Myctophidae; genus Nannobrachium; species Nannobrachium achirus. Next base: position 41,991,381 of record NC_137828.1, read on the forward strand.
CGTGTCCATGTGTGGAAGGTTTTTTTTTCTTTCTACATACCGTAGGCCTCACAAAAACGCCTTGCCTAGCATAGACAGACATGCCACTAGAACTACGAATCATGATTACCCATTTACCCCATGGCGAGACACGTACGTGTTAATGATTCTTTATTATGCATTTAGGACATTGAACACATTAGACCTAACGAAGCTCGGGTTTCATTGTGGATGTACGGTATACATCTTCTCTGTCGGGTGGAAACATCAGATGTCCAAAACAGTTACTTTTCAGGATTCAAATTCGAATGTATCTAAAGTAGACGATCTACAAGCTTGCGCCGCGTATAGAGCTTGTGGACTTTAGTGTGACGCTGTAGTAGTATGATCAATATAGGGTATTTACTATTTATTAATTTAAGAAAAACACACAAAGGTTAGAATATGGACAAAAACAATATACTTCACAATATACTTCACATTGGCTGTAAATAATCATGTGTTTTCCCATTCTGCTCCCAGCCTATGATGTGTGTGTGCGTGTCATCTCAACCTCATCTCAAACATTCTTTTTAAAAGGATAGAGACAACCAACATTTTGACAATAGTCTCCCTCAGGTCCAAACCCCAAGGAAGACTATTTTCGAAAAACCTTGGTTTCCTGTATCTTTTAAATAAAACGTTTTTGAATCGTGGTTAAGAGTTGCGCAACCTGCCGTGGTCAGCACCTCATCAACGCTGATGTGCACTCCCTCCCTTGTGTTTGACTATTTGTTTATCTTATTATGTAATTACAGTATCTGGGTCAAGTGATTACATTCCATTGGCTGTAGTTACAACAACATACTGTACTGCAGTTGTTTTTATTCATCAAAGCACTGGCAAAGACCTTCAGGGTTAGGAACACGTTGTCTTATTTAATGATTTAGACTCTACAATAGACCGTTTTATTTATTTCTGTCTGTGTGTGCTTTTGCTTTGCAAAGCAATAGGAAAGGTGTGGGATTGTGTGAACTGAAGCAGCTATAATGGCATCCTAAATATTTCATCAAATGAACCCTCAGCAAAGAGCCCATGGGTTGTTGCCACGGCAGCCAGAGTTGCGTGATAGAGCTGTGTGTGTGAGTCAGTGAGTTGTGTCCTGAGGGGGTTAATGTTACAGTAGATAGGGATATGGTGGTATAGACAAGCGCCGGTCCATTTTGACTCTTTCATCAAGCTGACAGTGACACAGGATTTTTGCAGCGTACGCTCATTTATCATACAGTAGGTACTGTAGGTCACGTGGGTTAAAGCAAAAATAAAATCTCACGACAACTTGTGATTTGTGAAACAGTGTGAAAGGAGGCCCCTAAACTGGCACTGTTTCCTCAACCATTGACACAATATGTACAATTATGATGTTTTGGTAATATTGTTTGATGTTGTTCTACATGCTGCCAACCAACTGAAGGATTAAGGTGTTAACCTTTGCCTATATGAAATATCCGAGACTATGAAGATTTTATGGGAAATGCTTCTGAACATATTGCACTACAAATTCTATGGAATCCAAATGACTCAGCCGACTGAGAACTTGAATCTATGTAGGTGGTTACAATCAGCATTTCAGGTCATGCAGCTCAACTGAGACTGATGGCATTTGAGCAGTGTGTGTGTGTGTGTGTGTGTGCGTGTGCGTGCGTGTGTGTGTGTGTGTGTGTGTGCGTGTGCGTGTGAGAAACTAGTGTATGCGGTTACAATGACCTGAATTGCTGCTGACCACAAATCCCACGGCTGTACTTGGTGACTCTCTCTCTCTCTCTCTCTTTATTGTGTCAATGGCTGCATGTCAATAACATCGTACCATACAATAACCTCTACCCAACCTTCCATTGTCATAGGACATAACACCACAACTGTAAATAGTCATATTTTTGCTGTGAATAAGTGATTTTTAACCGCATTGTGCATCATGCCAAAATAAAGATCAATTGTGAAAATAGTGGATCTACAGACTTGTACAAGCTGTGGAGCGGCTATATCCGCGTGCCACTGTCGTAAGACAAAGTATAATATAGGGCTTAAGTGGCTAAATACTGAGGGATAGTTTACTCTATTTCAGGTGCAGTCAGTGATTTCACCCAAAAGGTGCAGATTGCTGGTACTGTACATAGGAGAAATCTTTCTTGCCATGCAAATGAACACTATTTATTGGATCTTAGGCTGCTGGCTACAACACCCTGATAAGGGACTTTTACTTGTAACAGTGCTTCTACATTGCGGTATTGATACTTTTACTAAGTAGAAAATGTGAGTACTTCTTCCGTATGTGTGTGAGAGAGTGCACAGTTACTAATATGAAACCATGTTCAGTTAATAGTTAAATAAATACTTACATGACAAACTCCTGTTCATCCTCAGCTTGGAAATGATATGTCCGGTTATCTGCAGGGGGGACAGGGGACAAAGTGTTTCAGGAGTCATTTAACCTCTGGACTCTCACTCTAATGACATCTGTCAGTGTCACAATGGCATGTCTTCCACACGGTGGGTCAGAGGGCAACTGCCTCACTGTGGTAACCAACCCCCCTTCCTTTCATTTTCCTGAGGCGCATCGCTTTCCATCGCACTAAATCATTACATTAAGAAACCACTTCAGCGCAGTGTTGATTTTGTCGACTAACCAAATAAAAACCAAGCTATGATGACTAATACTAAAACTAAATATATTGATGATTTCATCAACAAATAAACTGGACTAAAATGTTAGGGAGGGACTAGTGGAGAAGAGATTCTTGTTGAGTTGTGAGCTTGTAGATCGGCTATATTCAGCATGCAACCAGGTGTAAAATCAGGACGCCATCAAGGCCCACTTCCTGTGTGTTTGTGTGTGTGTGTGTGTGTGTGTGTGTGTGTGTGTGTGTGTGTGTGTGTGTGTGCGTGTGCGTGTGTGTGTGTGTAGTGTATGTCTTACGAGAGATGAGGTCAAAGCACTTCCTGTCCTCGGAGCAGGGCTTCACCTGGCACGTGAGCAGGTTGAGTTTGACCGGCTGCCTGTTGGACTGAAAGCACAAACACAAACACAAATCATTATTTACAACAAACATGCCTTATAGTCTCAAAATGTCTCAAAGTCCACTGATTACAACAACATTTCCTAAAGACTAAAGTCTAATTTAAACTAACGACACACTGACTGTCGGCACTCTGCAGATCTCGATTGGATTTATTTCTACAAGCGCAAATGTTATCTGTCATTTTATAATGGAAATGTTACTTTTCGGACAAGTGGGAATGACCTTGGGCAAGTAGAACATGACTTGTACTTGCCCGACAGGGCAAGTGCCTCTGAGACCTTAGTGTCAACCCCTGGCGGTGTTGCTCAAATAAGTGATGTTGGAGCTAATGCAATGTGATGCATGACACTAGTAGCCTGGTTGTGTTTTTATTTTGCGTGATGCATATAAACTAGGTAATAAGCAGGTCAAAGGTTATTGTATTTCTTTTGGTTGATGAAAATGAAGAAACTGGTGCTAGAGTGGAGTGCACAGGCAACATACTGTATTGACCAGCACTGGCTAGTCATATCATTGTGGACGCAGTTAGCTCCGGGCAGCATGGATGTCAGGGCAGCGTGCTAATGAAATGCTAACAGGCTGTGATGAGCCCTGGGGCCTGGGCTGTCAGGCTGGGCGGGATGCCATGTTGTCCACCAGAGTCCCCTGGAGCTCAGCTCACACAAGGGCTGAAAGGAAAAGAACTCGGGGAGTGGCGACAAACTGCCTCCAAAACTATTCAGAGAGAGTGATTAGAATTCCTCGTGTTTTCTGCTGGGACAAAAGCCGGCAGAAGGGCTAAATAAAAGATTCATGTTTTGTTGTGTCGCATAGCGAAAGGGGACTCCCTCTCAGAAAACACATCTCCAGAGCTTCCGCCGACAGACAGTAATCGTTTCATAAATAACCCCAAAGCTTCAAAACAGAAGCAGAAAGAAAGATTTTAAAGAATTATCCACTAAGCAACATCAGTCATCTTCTTTGTGCTCTTTCTACAGAGTTTGTCTTCACAGTTATGTGACATCCGGCTAGTCTGGTTGTCTCTTTGTAGATTTGCCTCCTTAGTGCCTGTGCTATACCTTGCTATCCTAAAAGGACAACTTCACCCATTTTCAACCTATCTTCGTATAATTGGTCCTCATTGATGCTCATGATAAAATGGTAACATTGTATTTCCTACTCGGTCTGTGTCTCATAGAAGGGCTGTGGTCAGAAAACCGCCTACCAGTGTTATCATTGTTAGGAAGTTGTTTTTTTCTCCTCAAACAATATTTCAAAATGAGAGCAATGGCTTGCACTAAAGCATGCCAACATTCCAGGAATAGAAAGCCTGCAGTTTCTATTAGCTTGGATTCCCCCATCGATAATGTCACTGGCAGGTGGTTTGTGAACTGTCCACAGCCCTCCTCTGAGACACAGATGGGGTAGACAGAAATGGCATGAGTGAGGACCAATTATGTGAAGATGGGTAGAAAATGGGTGAAGTCGTCCTTTAAAACCCCCCGGACAGTCAGACACATTTCCACGTACTATTAATTAACACAACATGATAGTGTGCACACTGACAGGGAAAAGGGTATTTTCTTCCATGGCTTAACATTGGAGTGAACGGAGAATCGGTTTCCTGCTTCTAGCCTAACGTGGAAGTAAACAAACTGGGCACCACTGGGTCCGCCGATCGGCGATCTTTTTTGGATTCTTTTCAATGAAATGATATAAAACAATTAACTCGTCAAACTCGGCACTGGCACTTTGGACAGCCTTTAAAACTAGCCAAACTCGTCACGTGGCAGTCGGTGAGTTAATTGAGCCCCAACAGTGAGTGTTAATGGTTCCAGTGAAGCGGCCCAGTGGCCACCAGTGGAACACTGTGCTTGTATTTGGCAGCTCTCATGTGTGAATGTGTAACAATACAACAGCTGCAGAGAAGACCCAACTGATCTGTGTTTTTAACCCATTAAGACCTGAGGCCGATTCTACAAATGCCTTCCAAATCAGTGGTTCTCAAAGCTTTTAGTGCCAAGGACCCCCAAAATTATATGCGTTTTGGCCACGGACAGTCGGACGCCCCATCTGAAAATGTTTTGTACCAGGGACCGCCCAGAAGTGAAGATTTGTGTAAAAATGTTTCAGAAATATCATTATGAACAAGTTCGTAGCAGTGTGAGCTTGTATATGTGCCATTGTCTAAACTGCTTTTAACCACTGTTCTAAAATAGTTTTCTGAAAAATGTATGTTGCTATATATAGCTAAAATATAGAATGACACAGATGCTTTCCTGGTTTAGAGTTAGATATGATGCATTCCCTTAATGTATTATGCAGATGCAGATTGGTTATACATTATGCACTTCATAATGTGTGTCTCCCCTCCCCTCCTCTCTTCTATTTATGCTCTAATTCTCCATCTATCTTTTATTAAACCGCACTGATGGGCCTGCACAATTAAAGATTATTTCACCCATTTTCAACCTATGGTCATATAATTGGTCCTCATTAACGCTCTTCTCAGTCTGTCTCTCAGAGGATGGCTGTGGACACTTCAGAAACCAGCCTACCAGTGACATCATCACAAGGATTAAAGATTTTTATTTCGATGAATGTGAAAACAATGGCCATTATAGCCCGCTAACTTTCCAGGAATAGAAAGCCTGCCATTTCTATAAGCTTAGATTCCCCATTGATGATGTCACTGGTAGACAGGTTTCTGCTCTGTCCACAGCCCTCCTCTGAGCACATCATGAGCATTAGTGAATAGTGAGGACCAATCATATGAAGACGAAAATGGGAAAAGTCGTCCTTTAAGAAGTCCACCCATGTTACTTGCAACGTAATGCGACAATAAAGATCGATTGATGTTTGATTGAGAAGAAGTATCTGTGGTCTGTCAAATATCTGTCAAATATCCATGGATAAACAAAGATACGCAACCGTATCTATCAATGACTCATTCAAATCACTCCGATAAGAGTGCATCGCAATGCAATGAAACAGTGGCTGGTGCAGAGACGTAATGCCTACAGAAGCTACAGTATATACTAGAACACGAGTGAATCCCCTCATATTCAGGGATGAGTCATACAGGCTCAGCGGGGAGAAAGGGGGAGAAGGGAGGGGGGGGTAGCCGGTTGCCGTGACAACCCATCTATGTCAATTCCAGTCTGCCAACCTCCTCCAGATTGAGAATGCTCATCACACAGCCCCTCCCCTCCCCTCCTCTCCCCTCCTCTCCCCTCCTCTCCTCTCCTCTCCTCTCCTCTCCTCTCCTCTCCTCACACCATCCATGCTCTCCTCGCTTTGATCCTCACAGCAGCCAGTAGCGGGGATGGGGGTGAGGGAGTTTGTGTGTGTGTGCGTGCGACATGCGTCCGTGTGTGACTGTGGGCTCGTGTGTGTGTGTGTGTGTGTGTGTGTGTGTGTGTGTGTGTGTGTGTGTGTGTGTGTGTGTGTGTGTGTGTGTTGGATGTCGTCACTGTCAGGCAGAAACCTTGTATCTCCAAATTTTTTTTTTTTTTGTAAATTAAAGCCCTACGTCATACAAAAAATTCGCACAAAAGTAGTGAAAATAGCAGCTCTACAAGCACACAACGCAGAGGCGTTCTGTGTTTGTAGATCGGCTATTTTCACAATTTTAAATCGTTTTGGACGTACAAGGTTTCCACCCGACAAAGACGATGTGTCTATAGGATCTGTATGTCCGTGTGCGTGCGCTCATGGCACTTAAGTGTAGGAGCGACGTGTGCACGTGGGTGCACATACTGCACTCCACGATGCAAGAGTGTGTGTGTGCACGCGCGCAAGCGCATGTGCCTCCGCTGTGCTCTGTAGCACTCACCGTGCCGTGGGCGATGGTGAGCATCCCTCCTTTCACTGAGCACTGTCTCCTCTGCCACACCTTCCTCAGCCTGTGGGAGGAGGACAGCAACCGTCAACATCCAGGGACAGACAGACAGACAGACAGACAGACAGACAGACAGACAGACAGACAGACAGACAGCACAGCTTGTAATTGATTGATCGAATACTTTCTTTTTACAACAAGGGTTCATATTTTAGATGGTGTGTGTTAAAATGTTTTCATGTGCTTCGTTCTATTGTTTTATTGCGTTTACCGTGCTAAAATGTGGGGCATGCCACACATGGGGGCATGCGTACAAGTGGCTAAATATGTCTTTTTAGACACAATAAGCCAGCAGTGTCTTTATTGCTATTTACCAGTGGCGAATTTTCAGGACCTTCAGGGTATTCAGAGAAGACCCAGGGATCCTCAGAAGAAAGAAAATAATATTTTTATTTTTAAATAAAAAATATATTTTTATTTTTTATTATTTTTATTAAAATAATTACAATTATTTGTGTTGGTAATCTGTTAAACTGCACTGTTTCGCTCGCTATACTCGTTGTAGTTGTTTCTTCCCCAAGTTCTGTGCATAGGGAGTGCTTGTGTGCTGGGAAAAATAACAGCCAATGAGAGATTTTTTCTACTGAGTCTCTGCGCAGATTACTCTCACTCGCAGTACTTCTAGAATTCCCTGAGCCAGTTCCCCATAATACAAGCCTTGGTGTGGATTGACAGTTTGATCAACCAATCATATTTTGAGGGCTCTGGTCAAGGGTATACGGAACACCCACGTTCAACCACCAATCAAAATGAGTCAAGTGACTACTGGCCAATCACAACACGGCTTTTCCGGGACTTGGAGTGGAACAACAAGCATGTTTCACACTCACTATGCACAACACGTGAAACTTGTAAAGTAAACAGACGCGACATGGCTGCAGCTGGAGTGAACGCTGTGGATTTATTATTATCGTTGCCTTTTTCAAGAAGACTGTTTTATGAAAAGATGGACAGAACTTAAAAGGAATGATAGCTTTATGAACCCATCTTTGAGAAATTCACCCAAAAGGACAGGAGGATGTTTTTCTTTTCTTCAAGTGAACAACTTCATTGGTGAGAGAAACTGAATTAATTTATATTGCTGGATATGCCGCTGTGCATTTAATTTCCATTGATTGATCATTGAAGAATGTATTAGAAGTTTGCAATTGGAAAAGGTACAGTTTCATGACAGTACAAATCACTGGTCAGCTAAAAGGAGATCCTAGTAAACATTACAGCTTATTTACACAGGAACCACTTTATGTATCTCATATAACATTGAAAGACAGATTGATACACTTAGGCCTGTTTTTGTCTATTTAATGTGGGTCTTTCTTGACGTGGTCTTTCTTTGCATTGATAGCTGGTGTTGTTACATGATGGTGGACAGTGCGTTTTGCTTTGTAAAGCGCGCTATGTTAAATGGACGTTTCGATTGGTTGCGCTGGTTGTGTCTTGTGTGGCTCTGTCTGTCAGCAGCGCACATCTATTTAATCCTTATATTGGCATTGGTTTGGAAGTCTTGGTTTGGAGTATGTGTGTAGTGCTAATTAGGTTAAGCCTACCCAGCGTGCTTGCCTTGTACACAGTCTGCTGTTCATTGTTAACCAGTTTTGTAAAAGAAAAAGAAGAATGAAAAAGGCATACAATTTGCGCGCATGTGCACGCGCGCGGGGGGGGGGGGGGGGGGGGGGGGGGGTGCGTCCCCGAAGGTCCGGTCCCTTGGGGCACGCATCGCCACTGCTATTTACAGTAACACTTCTAGCCCCCATAAGTCACATCCAATCATGAAAGGTTGCGTTGCATCTTGGGAATGGGCTTATTCTGTCTAAAATGACATATTTAGCCACTTGTACACATGCCCCCAACCACTGAAATAAGAAAACAATAGAAAGGAGTAAATGAAATCATTTTAACACTCATCTTTTATATTCTTTAATTACAATCTAAAATATGAACCCTTGTTGTAAAAAAATAAAGTTGTCCTTTAACAGTCAGACATGTAAACAGCACGAGGTCAGACATTGTGGTCCTATGTAATCATTAATCAACATAGCATAGAAAATGAATACCACAATACGGTGGCAGCAAATGACACATTCCTTTCCATGGGAATTTGCATTTACCACCCCTTGTTGTCTCCTGGTAGATGTTTTTTTTTTTTTTTTCTCAGGCCAATTAAAACAATAAAATAAAAAACAGTGATACACATCTTTTAATGGATGGTGTCAGGGCATTCCACATTTTGGTGGCAGAGCAGCAGAATGAGAACTTTCCCATGTTAGTTCTATATGTGGGTTCTACCAGATCATAAAGTCTTGTGGCTGTGGGTGTCACTCACTTTGGAGAAGTAGTTATGAGGGTATTGATTAGCCTCCTGCAGCTACAGTACATTCTATTTGCTCACCTAAGCAATTTAATCAAAATTGCAGGAGGAGTCTGGTTTATGAGGCTAGGTATTGAGGGCCCTGTCCCATTGACTATTTCAATTAAGAATCCCATTTTTATTTGCTTAACCCCGTCTTCTACCCTGAGAAGGGTCATGGGCTTTCTTTAGGACGCTGAGTAGTCGTACAGTATCTGCATGCATGCCAGTCTGCATGACATTGAGGCTTTAACCTCTGCCTTTATATGAAATATCCAATACTTGTTGCTAGTTTGACCACTTCATCACAGAAAATAGCCAATCTACAAGGTCGCAGACACACTGAGAGCTTGTACAGTATTGGCTATTTCCACTGTGAAACATGCTTTCATAGAAGACATGCTGGCTTCTATGGAATCCAAATGACTGAAATCAGCCGTGGCGACTGAGAACTTTATTCCATGCTTCTTTATTTCTGAAAAAAACTGTCCATCTGTCCTTCTGTGTGTCTGTATAACATTTTTCTCCTTGTGGATTGTCCAATCAATCTTAAATTGCACACAGGCATTGAGCATTGGCAGGGACTTCATTATTTTATCCCATTTCCCTGCCTATAGCAATCAAATGGTGCAATAATGAGGCTCTTACACCAGTGTGCCATCAATGCACCAAGACAGACTCGGAGCGACATGGCTGGCTTAAGGCACCAAGCTTGGGCATCAAACAAGAAATGGAATGAATGGAGAAAGTGAAAGAAGACTAAACTATCGCGGCAAAAGCAGAAATGTAGATATATTTCCAGGAATTTCATGACAATGCGATCCTTGTATAGTCTACTAGTCCAAGAGATTTTCTGAATCAGATTATTATAAAATGTCACATTTAGATAATGGGGTTAGAGGTTACAGATTGTAAGTGTACAGAGCTCAACTAAATCATATTAAATTGTGTATTGCTGTGGGAGATTAACCAATATGGCGTTGGTTGCGCTGGTTTCACCATTACGTCATCATCAATCCACAGTTCATTATAGATCAGTGGTTTAAACCCAAAAGGAATATCCAGATTACTTGACTGAATGAATGGGGTATTGAAGTATATAATTCAATATGACTTTATATTAAGGTTCGGATCTATAATGCATTATTTATAATCACAATTAAAACATAGACACTTCATAACTAACTAAGTTAAGGTAAGGCGTATCACGTGCGTATCATGCATTATGACCAGCACTTAAGTTGTCATAGATGTTGTCATTCATAATGAGTGTTGTAATGCCTTACAAGCACACCATAATGCATTATAAATGCAATTATAATGCATTATAGACCCGATCTTGTGTTGCCCCGCATGCAGCAACCCGTGTTCATAACTCACCCATCGCTCTTCTTCATCAGATATCCTTTCTTCTCACAGCCAAACTCCTTGTTTCCCTGCAACTGATGCATGCTGTAGCCACCCTGCTTACTCTGAGAGTCCTGCGCAACACGCACGCACACACACACACACACACACACACACACACACACACACACACACACACACACACACACACACACACACACACACACACACACACACACACACACACACACACAAAATGCCAATCTTATACTCATATTTGCAAACAGCATAGATCTTTTAAAGGCATGCAAACACACACACACACACACTCTCACGCACTCACGCATGTCGCACGCACACCAACACACACGTGTGCACACACTAGGCGCACACATGTTCAAGAAACTCCTTCTGTTCAAGCCAGGACACAGGATCTCTTGTTGAAATCTAAATTGAACACTCAACCAGAAGAAGAGATGAGAAACCCTACACAGCATGCTTTGCAACATGTCAACATGTCAAGAGGGGCAGGGGGGTGGTGTGTGGGTGGGGGGTGTCAAACCACTCTAGTTATCGTCAAGCAGAACAGGATGCTAGCATGCTAAACATGCAGCGGCACTTACTCTTCTAGACTTGATTCCAGACAAGCAGAAAGCAGAGAGGGGAGATAGAGGGGACACGTGTAAGAGGTCTAACTCAGGTGCAGCGGGTGGTGGATTGTGACAAGAGAGGAGTCTCCCTGTGCGTGAGTTTGTGTGTCTGAGAGAGAGCGTTTGTGTAACAAAAGGGGTGGGCACAAAAGCAGAGTGGGCATATTGATGTAAAATTGGCCAGTTTGTACAAATATAATTATAAGTATTAAAGCTGCAACCAGCGATGACCGGGCCCTCGCAGCTCTACCCACATCAAAAGGGGCAGCAGCCAATCAGAAGAGGGGGAGGGGCTAGTTAAACCAATTAAGCTGAAGGACTCTTAATCAAGCCATATGACGCCACCCACACGTCTGTACGACAAACGGTTCATGAGATAAAGAGGCACTTCCTGTTTGGGAAAGGGCACTTCCTGTTTGGCAAAGGAAGTGCCAAATATGGTTAAGGACTCTTAATCAAGTCATATGACACCAGCCACGAGTGTCTACGACAAACGGTTCATGATTTATAGAGGCACTTCCTGTTTGGCGAAGGGCACTTCCTGTTTGGCGAAGGAAGTGCCAATTAAGGTTAAGGACTCTTAATCAAGTCATATGATGCCACCCATGCGTCTGTACGACAAACGGTTCATGAGATGAAGAGCCACTTCCTGTTTGGCGAAGGGCACTTCATGTTTGGGGAAGGAAGTGCCAAATATGGTTAAGGACTCTTAATCAAGTCTTATGACACCAGCCACGAGTCTGTACGACAAACGGTTCATGATTTATAGAGGCACTTCCTGTTTGGCGAAGGGCACTTCCTGTTTGGCGAAGGAAGTTTGATGCTTCGCCAGGGGCACGCCGTTTTATGAAAACTCACGATTCGCACAACTTTTCATCGTTAAGGTGTCTTGAGTATGCCGAGCGAACTTGAAGTTGATCCGATTAACCCCCTAGGAGGAGTTCGTTAAAGTGCGACCTGTGAAAACGGCCAAAAATGCGCCAAAACGCCACTAATTAGTCAAAATGGCTGACTTCCTGTTTGGTTTCGGACATGGCGCCAAGAGACTTTTTTGTGAGTCCTGGCATGATACAGATGTGTACCGATTTTCGTAGATGTAGGTGAAACCGTATGGTGGGGCTTGAGGCACGAAGTTTTGTAGGGGGCGCTATTGAGCCATTAGGCCACGCCCCCTTTAGATTTTTTTTAAATACGAACATTTTCGCCACTTGTGATGTGTGTGCAAAGTTGCGCAACTTTTGGAGTACGTTTTGCGGCTCAAAAACGCGATTTATTCGGGGGAATAAGAATAAGAATAATCTTTACAATTACAATAGGGTCCTCACACACTGTGTGTGCTCGGGCCCTAAATATATAAGTAATATAATTGCTACACATTGCTATTAAAGCGGGGGCGCCGGCCGGCCTAGCGGTCAAGGCGCATACCACATAGGCTCTGATGCCTGACAGGGTTTGAGTCCCGTTCCCGACGACCTTCACTCTCCATCTCTCGACCATCTCTCTCCCCATTTCCTGTCAGTCTACAGTCCTATCAATAAAGGCCCAAAAATAAATCTTAAAAAAAAAAGAAAAAAGAAATGCTATAAAATCTGTATATCCAATAATATTTGGCATCAACAACAAGCTAAAGCTCTGATAATGATGTACCGGGCATGTTCAAGTCCACATTTTGGACGAAATAGAACATTTTACATTCAGGTGCCCACTCTTCCTTACTTTGCCCACTCTTCTTGTATCCTGTGTGTGTGTGTGTGTGTGTGTGTGTGTGTGTGTGTGTGTGTGTGTGTGTGTGTGTGTGTGTGTGTGTGTGTGTGTGTGTGTGTGTGTGTGTGTGTGCGCGCGCGCGTGTGCGCGTGCGTGCGTGCATGTGTGTACACTTGTCGGTATGTCTGCCTAATGAAGCCGGTGATCTTTGTGTCTAAAACTCAAGTGCTCATCGTGGGTGTGATTAACTAGCCTGGTAAACACCTGCGGTCGTGGAAATTTGCACTTTTCATTTGATTTCAGCACAATCAAAATAGAATGCCATTTCCGCCAACCCGGGGTGGTTTACCAGGCTAGTGATTAACAAGACAACCAATAAAATAAGGTGTTAAATCTAATTTAAACCGTGTCATGGCAGAGGACGGCAAAACAAGTGTGAGTCGTAGTGTTCAGAGTTCAGACCACAGGGGTGTGCAGTGTTTTTCAGTGTTTATATCGTTCTGTGCCAACAAACATGCCTGGTGAAAAGGGTTTTTCGGTAATTTCGAAAAAGTTTAAAGGAGTAGTTCACCCCCAAAATGACTTCCTATTGAGTACAGTTCAATAATATTTTTTGTATTTTTCACATTCCTAAGACAAAAATTTGATTATAGTAAATGTACCCCCATTGATTCCAGATGGGGACCCAATCTGGAATCAATGGGGGATTTATTGTGACAAATACAGTAATCAATAGAAAAAAAGTCATTTGGGGGTGAACTACTCCTTTACCCATTTAGGCCTGAGGCCGATTTTAAAAACGCCTTCTAAAGGTTTTCTGAAAAACTTAAAATATTTACAAAGAAATTACAAAAACAATAAAAATTTAAAAATATATATATATGTTGCTATATACTGTACATCACTGGTTCCCAAACAATGCCTGTATGTTTCTGAACCAATCAAAAGGGTCTCTTTGGCCCTTGTGATACAGTGTGACTGGCTTTTGGGCTCTGATACAGTATGAGTCACTGGGGCATTTCACCCAGCAGGTGAGTTGTGGCCTAAACGTGGCATGATAGCTGTGCCTCATGCTCTGCCTACCTCCTTCTGGTCCAGCTGGAGGGAGGACTTGATGAGATCTCGGAGGGCCGTCAACTGCTTCTTCTCCTCGTCCTGAGTCTGTTTGATCTGAGGACGGACCAATAAACACACATAGGGGTTCAGTCACACTGGGGGAAAAAAGCACCTCTCACAAGATCTACAAAACCAGGGTAAGGGCGCGGTCACACCGAAGTTCAATTGTACCTATGGAGGGGTGATTTCTTTTTTTTTTTTTTTTTTTTATGTTTTGCAGAAATCTGTGAATGGTAACAAACCGCTCCGTTCCCATTGAAAATTACTGGCAGAATCTGCTCACAACGGTAAAGTTCCAGTTCGGTATGAACGCACCCTAAGGATCAAGGTTCAGCTTTATTTGTCAACAATACCAATTACAAAGTAAAAGGCATGTGAAATTCATTGCATGCTAAAAGAGAAAACACAGCTGCTACATTCTCAAGTGAAAATATGTTAAAGACTCCAACCCTACCCCTCAAATGTGATCTGTGTTAAAAAATTAGAACATCAATAAAAATAATAATAAGAGTCTTGGCTCAGTTAACAGCAATGGTTCAATATGGTTCAGTTACCTTGGAATTCAGTTGTATTTCTTTGCATTTACCACTAGAACATCCAATCCACCCACGCGCTCGGCAGAGTTGCACATGATCTGCCCTAAAGCCTGATTTATACTTGGTGTCATGCTGGTGCTGCATGCTGTAAATAGCAGACGCACAAGTTCACAATTGTGAGCATGACACCGGCACGCAATTTAAGTACAACCGAGGCTTTAACACGGCTGAAGCCACTTCGCAAACAAACCAAAAAAAGGGAAGACGGCAGAATAAACAACAGAATGACATGTGGAGACGTCTCGACTTGTAGGTTATTTACGTTGTAGAGATCAGCCGCCAGCTTCTCGATGTACTGTTTGAGCTTATCTGCTGTCTTCAAGCCGTCTTGGAAGAAACTGAAGGAAAAAAAGACAAGAGATGGGACATAATGAGTATGAGAGACAGAACCCACTGACATCATCTGTCCTTTCAAATGTTTCGATGGGGACACTGTGAAATGTCCTCCTCCGTTCCCGTGTGGAGGACATTATAGTTGGTCCGGTCGTGAGATAAAGTGAAATTAGGGTTGGGATTCGGAACTGGAGGAACCCGGACCCAGCATTGAGGAACCAGGAATCGGGATCCATCATATTTGGAACCCTTTCCGGAACCGTGTTTTTATCACACTGTCAGAGCTGGTTATGTGGACTTCATGTCTGCTGTGCAGTTACAATACCGGGTGGTTCTCAAACGTTTTAATTTCAAGGACCACTATAACTCTGAGAGTGTACAAATGGAACCAAATGGACCCATGAGGGTCACAGATCCATTTGGTTCCATTTGTACACTCTCAAGAGTTACACAACTGTAAGGGTCCATTTGTAACCCTATAGAGGAATGGTTAAAAAGAAACAGTTAAGGAATCTGGACTGTTAAAGAGGGAATCATTAAGGAACCGGAATCGTTACGACCCTAAAGGACCCTAACCCTAGACTAGAATGATAAATAATAACACTAGTGGTGCAGTTTATGTTTAATGTATGGCCACGCTCTCTCTCCTTCTCCCCGGGTGCCTTTGGGTCTTGGCAAAGACATTTGGGCTGCTGGCTGCTGCTGCATCCACGCCATGGCAGATTTGTAGAGCTGCTGCTTAGCACATCCTGTCATCCATTATGGATCTGGACACACACACACACATGCACACACGCACACACGCAGCCTTGCATGCACAAATCTCCCTGTAATGATCTCTAGCCTCTCTCTCTCTCTCTCTCTGTCTTTATCAGAATCTCTCTCTTTCCACTTCTCCTACAGTACCTGCCTTTTATTTGCTGCCATATCCGCCCTCTTTCTTTGCTTTGCTTTACCCAACCCCCCCACCCAACCCACCCCCACTCTTCCATTACTCTGCCCAGCACTCCTTCATCCTAATCAGTCCAGTGCTCTGTGGCTGCACGGTAAGTGAGGTCACGATAATCAGTCCAGTGCTCTGTGGTTGTACGGTAAGTGAGGTCATGATGTCCTTGTAACACGCGTGTCAGCCTGTATGTACCACTTCAAGCCAAGTCATATTTTTTGCGATTAAAAGTGATGCCGTCCCTAATTAATGACTCCCTAATAGAAATGAATCTCCGCCCTCCTATCTTAACATCACCTAGAGCAGTGGTTCTCAAACCTTTTCATGTCAACCATCCCCAAATTGATATGTATTTGGCCGCGGACCCCCGTCTGAAAATGTTTTCTGCCAGGGACCCCCAGAAGAGAAGATTTTTTTTTTAAGTATCAAGAATAGCCAGATGTACAGGGTTATAACGCGTTGAAAAATACAAGGATAAAGTGTTTAAAATTATTGCGATGCCAATATTAACTACTTTTGCGGGGGACCCACTGGAACCCACTTTGAGAACCAATGCTGTATATATTATTCCAAAGGTATAATAATGTATAGGTATTCCAGGTCTAAACGGGTTAAAGTGATGCCGTCACCTAATAAATAACTCTGAGACGTTTTTACTGGTAAAAAGTGAGTTTCCACCTTTCTATCTTTACATCATCTAGAGAGACAGTCAGTCACCGAAACTCATAACGCTTCCTTCATCTGTTCCCTTGCTGTCTTCTGGTGCTTCTATACAGCCTGTCAGCGTCACAGCGCTTCCATCCGTCAAGGCCCGAGGTTGAGTCAATTACCAGGGAGCCGCATTGTTTTGGAAGCCAGTGTTATGACAGGACCTTAGCAACAGTAAGAGAGACATTTGTCATTCTGTCACAGGGCCGGCATCCGCGAGCCGCTGCCTCTGGGGGCACGCCCACAATTTAACCACTAAACCCCACCAAACCCCATCAGTATTCATGAGGGGCTACAGTACATACTGTATGACCCCCGCATCCTTCCAGATCTAATGGATCACGCAGATAAGAGAGGAAACAGTCCTGAAGGTATTTTTTAGCGGTGCTAAGTGCTCCTACATCTCAGCTTTGTGTGTATGTGTGTCCGACCGTGTGTCCCGCGAAGCTTGGCATTGGCCAAGCCTCCCGGGGACGTTTTGCCAAAGTTAACTCATAAAAAGGCACCGCTCACTTCAGACTGGGTGTGATTCTTTTGAATAGCCGATGTATAAAATCTAAAACGAGACAAGATGCTTTCCCAGACAGCAGAGAGAAAGAGAGGGGAGGCGGCTAGATGGACAGACAGAGAGACAGACAGAGAGATAAAGCAAAGGGGAGAGCTACAGAGACAGACAGAAAATGAGACAGAAGGGGGACGTGCACTCACTGCATACCCATGCAGTGCGACATTCCCTTTCACAGCCAATACACGTAAAAATATGATGCCATGTACTGTTGTTTTGGGTTGAGATTGGCACATTAAACTCAGGTTTTTTCATCTCACTCATGTCACTTTGTCTGCTGACCTCACTCAGCAACAAAATAAAAATAAAATAAGCAAAAATGAAAAATAAAACAATTCACAGGAGGCAAGCAGTGATCACCCCATTATGTGCACTGCAATGTAGTTTCAAATGCACTACATTGCAGATGCTTTTTTGAGAGTAAAAAAGTAAAAAAGAAGAAGAAGACACGTGTGACATGCATGATCTGGGCAGATTGCCCCAGGAAATGTGCCAATCTCAACCCAAAACAATGGTAGAGTCATGTTTTTTTGGGAACAACACACACAACCCTGTAGCTGTGATACGTGTGATCTCGGGGATGGCGCCAAAAACATTAAGTGGTTAATGATGCATATAATTCATGGGCAGCATTTGCAGTCCTAAACCGGCCATATTGAGGACCAAGACAGGTGTTCAATGTGTCTGACTGGCATAGAACCAAATGTTCTACGTTAATCAAAACACCTGTGTTGGTCCTCAAATGGCTGGTGTAGGACTACAAATGCAACCCATGAATATGGATGAAGGGGGTACGCAGTTACGCACTGCGTCTAGCGGATGCCCAAGCTTGTACAAGTTCCTGTCCCCCCCGAGCCCCCTGTGATTGGCTGAACCGGAGGTAGGGAGCGCTCCATTGTAGTCACTTGGACCGCGCAGAGGAGGTGAATAGAATGCGTTTATCGTGGGCTTATAAATATAACGATTGCATTCACCACGGCTTCGTAACTCGCGCGGCCTCTTCACAGGCACTCGCGCCTGCGGCGCTCGGGCGCGAAGAGCACGACCAAGGTCCGCTGGCCTTCGCGCCGCTTGCAATGTCGTGGACAATAACTGAATGTCGTGGACAATAACTGTCACATCTAACCATAAAACGAGCGTTCCCTTCCTAGACACGCTTGGTAATCTGCTAGACGCGTACGCACTAGGCACTGGTGGGTCGGGACCCATTTGTGGGTTACAGACCAATTATTATGGGTCACGACTCAAGTACAAATCCCACTTCCTTTTCCTACAACTAAAAAATATATCCACACGTTTCCTAGTCTCGCGTAGCCAGACAACTATTCCACAATCTCCGAATGCTATATAGAGTCTGGAACAGCAGCTCCCGAACGGCGAGTATCGGAAGTAGCCACTGCTGCACTGAACTGTAGTCACATTGGAAACATAACAGAAACACAATAGCTCAGACAAAGTCATTCGAGCTGCCTATTATTGTTATGAGTGTATAGTTTATGAAACGTTTGAAAACATCATGAAGGTGACACCAATAACACCAGAGAAAGACAAAATAAAGCCCCCAGAAATGTTGAAAGGAGACATAACGCTTCCAGTAGGACATGTTATTGCTACTGCACTAAGGGAGCGGTTGCGTCACATCCGCTTTATCTCGCACTCACCGTTTCTATTTCCGTCTGCCAGACTGTATGCTGGGAGCATTTGACCAAATCGCGGAGGCAACAGTCTGGCCACGCGAGACTACACGTTTCCCAACAAGCTTACTGGGGAAAAATGTGTGCTTCACTTCCTCTACACAGCTGATTCAAATCACTTAACAAAGCACAAAGTAATCACAATGCAGAGATTCAGGTGGCACAGCAGCACAACAACCAATCATATGAAACAGCTAAGAGGACAGGAAGTGATGCCCACCTTTCATGCAAAGGCTCATGGGACATAGGAAACTTCTAAATACTTCTTTTTTTTGGTTATATATATATAAAAATATATATACAGTATATATACCTGTATATCTATACTATAATTGTGCGAATGTCTGAGTGAGTGAGTGAGTGAGTGAGTGAGTGTCTGTCTGTCTGAAACAGCGTTTCTCCTCAGTGGCTGGAGCAATTGATCTGAAATCGCATCACCATTAGCATATGAACACACCTGACATAACTGTGAAGCCCGTTTGTCACTTTCACAAATCGTATGCTGTATATTAGCATTTTTATGGTGTATCTACTATCTATTCTGCATCTAGCATGAGGCACATCTATTCTGCATCTAGCATGAGGCAAAATGTTTAACCAGCTCTGTGTGTGTGTGTGTGTGTGTGTGTGTGTGTGTGTGTGTGTGTGTGTGTGTGTGTGTGCAGGCAGGCGGGTGTGTGTGCAGGCGGGTGGGCGGGCGGGCTCATATCTTTGAACGGGTAAGGGCTAGTTATATATAAATGTACACATTTTAAAAACTTAAAACAAACAAATCTAAGACATTCCATAAATATAAAATAATAATAATTAAGAAGTAGCGAAAACAGCTGATCTATAATGAACAATACTGCTGTTTTAGCTCCCCACTTACATTGAGCAACGGAACAACGTCACATACAGTATGAAATGATTTGAAAATCAACCATGAATGGACTAGGAGAACTATCCAACACCAGAGCTCACAGCTGCATGTCTGCTGTAGATATAATACAATATAATACAAAATAACAATAATATAAAAAGTAATATCAGCTAATATTCGACTTTCATGTACAGTGTCAAACAGTGGTTTTGATATTCGAATAGTCGAATATTCGATTATTCAGTGAAACCCCAAGTAGGTGGATGAAGGCGGTAGGTAGGTAGGTAGGTACAGTACGTACTTGCACTGTGCGTGGTAATACTTTATAAGGTTCTGGAGGAGGTCCACCCCTTTCTTGGTCTTGATCTCGTTCACTTTGATCAGGTACTGCAAGAGAGAAGAAGACAACGATGGAGAGGAGTTAGTCTGCATTTTACCATCCAAAGTCTGTTTAAAAGGGTAATAATAAGCCAGAATGTATACTTTATTGCACACCGGTGACGCACGCTGACAAGCACACATCGTGCTCATTAGATTTGTTCTTCTCAGCAGGCGACAACGGGCCACAACATTCTGTATATATAAAGCCTTTAGGGTGTGCCGATTACCTGGTTCCAGAACCGTGAATTGCTATTCAGAGGTCTGATGTTACCCTCTGCAAAGGCTTTTTGTTTGAGATGGGTGACTCAACATAGTGAACGTTATTGCACTTTTTGTGTAGAATTGATGGCACTTTGCTGTGAGCAGGTGCAGCCAATAGGGAAATATAAAGGCTTATGATATTCAACAGATACAGTAAAATACAATTTAATTCAATAGGCACATTCAATTACTCAATACATTAAAAAGAATCCTTCAAGAGACCACCGGATTGGCAATGAAGTGGTCTATTACTCAAGATTGATTTACCGACGAAATTCCAAATGTCCATCGAAATATGTATGCAAGATACAATTTTAAAAGAAAATCCCAATAAATGAAAGTCTCCGTTTATGTACAATATTATGCCCAAAGAATGTGACCAGACAATGATGACGCGGGCTATACGTCAATGCATGTCCTTTAAGTCCTTGATGCTGTGGTAATTTGTGAGGTTTTGCTGTAGACATTTATGAACATTTGTATGATAATCCCATCAGAGAGCATTATCATCTGTTGAGGGGAAACATCATGTCCAAAATAATCCCATCATGTCCAACACAATTTCAAAAGAGTGATAAGTGCTTTGTTTTCATTTTTTTTACAAAAAAGAAGAAAAACACACACACACACACACACACACACACACACACACACACACACACACACACACACACACACACACACACACACACACACACACACACACACACACACACACACACACACACACACTCAAAAGGACATGTTTACTGCCCGTCAGAAACCTCGCATCTCCAGAGTTTCAAATGTGGACGTTTTTTCATAAATTCAAGCCCTGCCTCATCATACTGTCGCACAAACCAGTGAGAATAGCAGATCTACAAGCACACAGTGTGCTTGTAGATCGGCTATTTTCAATATTTTAAGTGTTTTTTTGTTTTGTTTTTGTTTTAAATGACATACAAGGTTTCCACAGCGTTTGGGGCCCTGCGAGGAGTTGTTGTGGTTGGCTGTGCTAAATCTGTCCGTCTGAAGACAGACAGACAGCGAACAGGGAACTGCATATGAAGCGCATGCCCAACAAAACCAGACAATAAATAGAAGATAAACTTTAATCTGAGCTTAACATGAAGTCACTTTCTAGACCATCTTCAGCTCTGGATTTTATTTCATGTATTTATTTCTAACAATGCTCTCCTGAGGTTTCTAACACCCCCATACACAGTTCCCCTTTAGTGCTTATCGTGCACTAACACTGTGTGTGTGTGTGCGTGCATGTGATAGAGAGAGAGTGCAAGAGAGTAACCACAAGCGTGTGTGAATGCACATGTTTGCCGTTGTCAGAAACCACGTCCATATTTTAGCTTTTTGTGTTTTCGTGTAAATTAACACCCCTACTTGATCATATCACGCGAAGGCATCAAAAGTTGCGGATCTACAAGCTCGAAACACGCTCGAAACGCAGCGCACGGCGATGTGTGTGTGTGTGTGTGTGTGTGTGTGTGTGTGTGTGTGTGTGTGTGTGTGTGTGTGTGTGTGTGTGTGCGCGACGCGCATGTGTATTTCCCCCCCTTTTGTCTGTGAGTGCACAGTGGGACAGGAGATTATGCACATTTTGTCTGTTGCCCTGTGTGGGGTTTAAAGCGTCAAGAGGCATGCTTCAGCTCTTTGTGTGAACCAGCAGCAAGGCTCAGAGCAGCACTGCCTGGGCCTGGTGGGCACAGAGAGAGAGAGAGAGAGAGAAAGAGAGACACAGATAGAGAGACACAGATAGAGAGAGAGAGAGAGAGAGAGAGAGAGAGAGATAATAGAATAGAATAATAGAATAACACAGCATGCTGAGCACTGCCTTTCCTCGCAGCGTAGGATGAAAGAGTTGAGATAAAAGAGGAGAGAGAGGGCATCCTCTAAATCTGGTGGTTGAGAGTGAGAGAGTGAGCATAGACTAAAAGCTAAATAAAACAGGATGACTGAAAATGTAGCGATGATGTTTAGGTGTTATGATTGCAAACCTGCAGTATATGTTGCTGCTGTTCCACAATCTACATACAGCCACGTTTGGCGGCAGTGGCTCAGGGGTAGAGAAACCGTCATCAGAATACGGAGGGTTCCCGAAAGGTCATTAGAACACGATCCCGGGCTCCCCCAGAGTCCTTGAACAAGACTTAAATTTAGATATAAAGTTAGGTTTAGGCGTCGTTTTACTGAGGTTACGTTTAAGAATAAGGTTAGGTTTAGGCGTAGTTTTACTGAGGTTACGTTTAGGAATAAGGTTAGGTTTAGGTGTAGTTTTACTGAGGTTACGTTTAGGAATAAGGTTAGGTTTAGGTGTAGTTTTACTGAGGTTACGTTTAGGAATAAGGTTAGGTTTAGGCAACCGTTCCATGGTCGGCAGATTTGGCCCGGGCGAGCGTGTTTTGGGTTGAGAGCGTTCTTGTTATTCTAAAACACTGTGTGTGTGTGGAGGGGGGGGGGGGGTGAAATTAGGTTAAGGGGAGTGAACAGAGAGCTTTGCTGTTCCCAGTGGCCTTGTTGTTGGATGTCAGTCTGGGAAAGGACAGTGTCAACATGGACCCCTCTATCACCCCCCCAAGAAAAAATAAATGTGATTAATTGTCACTCAAATGACTGATTAACGATTTAATTGCATTTTTTTGCCTTTTAGGTTCGTAAACAGGTGCAGATATGACAAATAACTGAAATATACAAAGAAATTACTGACATACTGTATTTTATAACTTGCCATACTTGAAAATGTATGGACATTTTCCAACATGGAAACGATTAAGACTATTATGCAAAAAAGAAATCACAATTATGTGAAATAATTATGCGATAATGTAATAATTGTGAGAGGCCCACACCAATCATGATTAACTATAACTATACTGTAAATAGCGCTGTCACGATCATGATCATTTTACTTGATGATTCATTAGGAAACAAAGTCTTATGCACAATGGGTCGGCTCAGAGACGGGTGTGTAGGCAGGGATCAACGTATAATAAAACAAAATCACCCGCATGCCGTATGCACTTGCACAATATGAACAATTTTATTATTTAAGCAATATTTCGGTCACGTTGACCTTCTTCAGGCATCTGTGAAGAAGAGAAGAGATTTCCTCAAATCATAAATAAACTAGTATTGTACATTGGCATACTCAAAACCAAAACGACCTCACGAGACCAGCACAGTCAGTGACTAACATGCAGAGATAACAATTTAGCTTTTGAGCCCGTATTAATTAGTTATGAATAGTATTACTGTCTGTGCATGACTAATTGGCTGTATAACATGAGTCCCATCTGTCACATACAATACGTAACTGGATGCTCATTGACAAGATTTCTTTGCAATGTTAGACTCACTGACACATTATTCGTATTTAGAGTTTTTCCCGATACTGATACCAGTATCGGAAAAGCTGCCGATACGGCTTAACAACACATTTTGATGCCATTGACGAGTAGGTTCTCAGTTTCCCATGATGCTTTGGGCGGTTGTAGGCATCTGCATATTCGCTTCAGGATTCACTTCAATGGAACAGGGATGCAGAAAAATGGCCGCAACTATGTGGTGAACGGTCGCGGTAAAAAAAATCCTTCTGGGTGAAAGAAAACATATTGTTCGATGATACAGTAGCGTGAATCTACACAATATGGACATGCTCGTGGCTTCGTGGGTCTTCAAAGTAAGGTTCAATAAATGAGGTTCAATGCTGGCAAGTGGCAAGGTCTACCGACCGGAATTAATAAATACCTGGCATAGAATGTGTTCAAATGCTGGTCTTAGTGAGCATGCCAGTCTATGCCAATCCGATACCACGTCATTTATCACATGATGATGATATTTCATTTACAGTCATATTTTGAATGCTTCAGCTGATGATGTTGTAAGGGTCCATTTGGTTCCATTGATAAACTCTCAGAGTTACAGACCTGTAAAGGGTCCATTTGGAAATAGAGCTGGGATACCCGACCGGAAACGGTCTAGGAACAGACGCATTTTCATAATGAATGGTCGGACGTCGATTCGGGTCGGACATGTTGTTGATATAGCCTACCTACCTATGACATGCAACATGCACTCTCTCTGATGATGCACGCAGCGCACAACTCCTGGTGTGTGTGGCACTGTGTTTCTGCTCGCGCTAATGCTGCAGCCTGCAGGTTTAATAATCAACATACTATTTACTAATTACTACTTCCACAAGCCACAGTGTGGCTTAATATTCATATTAAGGGTAACAAGCAGGCAAGCTGCATGTACTGCACATTAGTAAAAGTTTGCTAGTCAGTGTAAATCAGTGGCTTCCTTAAAGAAAAAGAAAGGAGGGGAAAAAGCGGTGGGAAAAATAAGGGTCGGACGCATTTTAATGATTCGATTCGGGGTGGGAAAAAAGCTGTCATTCACGTTTCGGGTTGGGGCTGAATAAATCGGCCCGATCCCAGCTCTATTTGGAACCCCCTCAAGGGACCCTGAGTCCCTGGACCCCACTTTGAGAAATACTGTCCTAGATCTGTTTAAATTACACACTGGTATCGGATTGGTACTCGGTATCGACTGATACGCACGTTATGGGTAAAATGGTAAACGATTCAACCACTGATTGTGATCTGTTGTTGAAGATGCCTTAATCCCACGACTATACCTGAAGAACTATGTGCTAAAACGGCCCCACCATCGATAGCATCTTGTCCTGGCATTAATAGAGGAGGACAGCTCTATCTTTTGGCCCCCTTTATCTTCCCTTACAGTGGACCAACAACAACACACCTCTAAATTAACGCCATCCATCTTAGAAACATAAAGAGGTAAAAGTAAATAGTGAAAGAGCCTCTCAGAGGGAACGAGCATGAACACAGAAAACCTCTCAGAGAGATCAGTTACATTTGAGCTGTTTGGCTAGAACTCACCCAGAGGGACTTTGCTCACCGTCAGAGTCCATGACACACAGGTGGGGATCGAACAGGTGACCGGCCTCATTATGTTCAGAAACCTTAGTCGTATTTGAACTTGCTTCGGGGTCCTCGTGCCAAATGGGACTGGTAAAGATTGCTTTCAGCATTGGTGAACTTGATTCTTGGAACCTCTTGAATAAATACCCAAGCATCTATTGGCCATTGTAGAAATGTACTTAAAGGAGCTATAGTCAACTTTTTCTTGAAAAATGGATGCTAAAATAAAAAGAATGTTTTGAAAATATTTTATAAAAAAATAAGCTTCATATATGTGTTTCTATTAAAAAATGACCACAAAAAGCGTAAAATAAAGATAGAATAATCATTTTGGCCATTGTCAGACCGACACTTTGTTTACATTCTAGTCTATAGACTAGGATGTAAACAAAGTGTCGGCCCTACAATGAAAAAGTTGACTATAGCTCCTTTAATACTTTACTTTAATAACCATTACCTCATAAATGGACAGCATCACAATATTGGTTTCTACAGACCGTAAAATGAAGCCTATTTTGCAGCAAATTCAAATCCACCATCATTCAATATCCAGTCCAGAAATGCTAACGGAAGTGAATCAAATGAATGCTACTGGTGCTGGCTGGCTTCACTCGGTTGAACCAGTCGAAAGCATAGAAACATACCCTACTTTATCATCCATCTTAAAATGAATGGGACCATAACTTATGATTTAAAAAAAGACTTAAAGTGCATGGCCGCAGGAACTAATTTACAGTAGGGGGTGCTGTTGGCGTTTTTTATCGATTTTTATCATGTTTTATTCGGGTTTCCGCAGTCTTTTTTAGCTAAATGTAACACAATCGGGAACGGCTTTCCTTACATCTCCACACGCACCATCCAGCAAGATATAGCCTGGATTTTTTGGTACCAACAGACAGTCAGACAACAAGTGCCAGTTTCATAAAATCATTCAGTTCCCAGAGCTTTTCAGTTAATCTACTTAGTTACTTTACACCACTGTCTGCAACAACAAGCATGATGGTTCCCAAACTTTTTAGCCCGTGAACCAAGAGACATTACTACCCTGTACCAAACAAGTAGTGAAAATAGCAGATCTACAAGCTCACAACGAGTTGCTTCGCACTGCGTTCAGTGCGTTGTGACCCATACAACGTGTCCGCCAAATCGGTCCAGACCCCAGTGTTAGGAAACAGCTGGTTCTGGTACACCACAGCCATTAGCCACTAGCTAGCCCAAACATTAGCCTAGCCAGGCAGCACAGCAGCATAACATAGCATTCATCATTACAAGTCTATAGCCACGACTCACCAGTGAGGACGCCAGGGCTAGCAGAGGGCGATGTTTAATGCCTTCATAGCCTAGGTTGTGTTGTCTTGGTGTTCTGTATATTCCTTTATGCCCGTATTGTTATAATTCACCGAGTCCATGACACATATGTTACGCACGGAGAGACAGACGCTCAGACAAGTTAAAAGGGAAGTCCTTTGAAAGCCATTTCCTCTCTAGACAGTGCCCAGAAGCACATTTCAAAACAAGAGCCTTTCTTTTTTTTTTGTCTATACAATCATTCAACACATGTTTATTTTGAAATTGTACTGGAAATAGAAGTAGCCAATAGCTCCTACTTCACGCCACTGATGTCAGAGCCTCTACTTGCCGATCGGCAATATTTTTCCCCCAACCCCCCTTTAGGGGGTGCGGTGGGGGGTGCGGTGGGACGTGGGGGAGGGGGTGCGGCCGCACCTCCAGCACCCCTACTTCCCTCGGGTATGTTAAAGTGTTTGTGAAAAGGTTTACTAGGGCCACATTCTCATAATATAATTCGGTTTAGTCGTGCGAATGGGAGGGGTGAAGTTGCCACATTCTTGCATATTTAATTGATACGTTTGCGCTCGCACAGCACTTTGTCATCCGAAACAAGGAATCGTCCACGTCTGTCCAGGGACATGTATGTATCCAAGCTGCATAATAATGCCTCCTCCATCTCCCTGTGTTTATTAATTCTTCAAGTTCAACTCACAATGTAACCGCAGGACCCCCGCAAGCGCCGCATTAGCCTATTTATCTGCGGTCGACGGTCGTAAACGGGCGATCACAAAATAAAACCAGCGGCGGCGGGAGGGACTCGCAAAATCTACCAGCAATAAACCAGACAGAAAATACTTTAGCAAGATATGAAGAGTAGAGCGTCAACGTCTCTCTCTCTCTCTCTCTCTCTCTCTCTCTCTCTCTCTCTCTCAGTCTCTCTCTCAGTCTCTCTCTCTCTCTTTCTCTGACCCTCGTCTTTCCCTCCGCTGGCTCCCTCTTTGCGCTCCGCGCATGAAGCGTCTCGCCGTCTCCATCTGGACACGATTTGGCACAGAGAGCCGCGCGCGCGAGCAAGACCCACACATCGGCCTATATTATATGATATACAGCTATACAAGTGACTCCTGTGGCACTTTCCTTTTATTTAACTGTGAGCAACAACTCCTCACAAATAATACACCATGTGCGATCGAGGGAGCGGTGATCAGAAATCAACTGAGGGGAGGAGGCGGCCAGAATCGTCAGAAATCTAATGAGAACAGACGGGGGGATTTAACCTTTTATAAATAGCTATGGATTTAACCCGCACATGGCTCTATATAGCCTACCACAATGTTCCATTGCATGTATTTGAGACGGATGGATTCACACCAACAGGGAAGCGTTTGCGGTAGCGCATCGAAACCACCGTTTTTTTGTGGATTTGCATTCGTTTCTTTTATTCGAAAAAGAATACGGATGCGTCTTCACACATGCCCAACCGTTGTGTATTTTCCAACAATACGTTATAGGATTCGTTTTAATCGTCATAAAACGTGCCTGTGTGAATGTTGCCTAGGTAATAAAAGTGTACATTTCGCCCCAAAACGTATTGAGATGACATTGATGTTTTGCGGCCGGTAAAGTGGGG
The DNA here is from genome assembly GCF_963921795.1 of Nannobrachium achirus. NCBI lineage: Eukaryota > Metazoa > Chordata > Actinopteri > Myctophiformes > Myctophidae > Nannobrachium > Nannobrachium achirus. Next base: position 42,019,669 of record NC_137828.1, read on the forward strand.
ACATCTGCTGGGCCATTAATAGGAACAGAAGGCTGAACGCAAACCCGGAAGTGAGCTTCAATTCCAGCGAAAGGGGTTTACCCCCCTTGGTGGGGTTACCTCACAAGCTTACCTCACACATCTGCAGCTGGAAGAGACGGCGTTCCTTCTCCATCTCCTCCGCGATCTCGGCCCCTGTGATCTCTGTGCGGATCATCCCGTGCTGCTTGGCGTGCTCTCGCTTCTCCTTCTCGATCTTTGTACTGTGACACAGAGGATAGGAACAGAGGTCAGACTGAATCTCCTGCCAGAATAGATGTGCGTACAGTTACAAGCCATCAAAACTATCTATCCGGAGACAAAAAGGGTAAGAGGTAAATGTAAATCTTTCCATGTCTTCTGGACATATAGTGTTTGCATGTGTTGATGACATGTATTATTGTGTTAATTTTGTATATCATTGAACACAATGGAAACAGGAGTCCCCTGGACTTTTTTGGGCTATTCTTTTAACCTTAATGCCTTATACAGTACCACATGCCGTTTACATTTCTGACAAATAGTATTCAATCAATCAAACTGTTCGATTCAACTGCTGAACTGATTGATTGATTGATTGATTGATTGATTGATTGATTGATTGATTGATTGGAATGGAATTGTGCATGACAAGCATTATCAACGGTTACCAGATCAACTCATAAAACTAGAATGAACTGGAAACAATCCCAAACATGTACACTACACAGTACAGATGATGTAATAACACAACTAGGACAACAACACTGAGTGAAATACTTACAACTTGGCCTCGTAGTCTTTCCACGCTTTGTCAAAGGGCTTCTTTATGTCCTGCAGAGACATGGGAGCAACACACAAACGTCAACAAACCGCGCGCGCACACACACGCACGCACGCACGCACGCGCACACACACACACACACGCGCGCACACACACACACACACACACACACACACACACACACACACACACACACACACACACACACACACACACACACACACACACACACACACACACACACAGGGGTCACCAGAGGGCAGTGGTGTAAAGTAACTAAGTACAATTACTCAAGTACTGTACTTTCTTTGGTACTCAAGTACAATTTTGATGTATTTTTTTATTTACTGTTTTTTTTTTACTTTTACTTCTACTCCACTGCATCTCAGAGGCAAATATTGTACTTTTTTTATTCCACTACAATTATTTGAAAAACTTTAGTTACTATAGTTACTATGTGCTTTTCAGCTATTTGAAGATAGCCGATCTACAAGCTTGCAAGTGGCACGTTGTAGATCAGCTAATTTCAAAAGATTTACAAAACCTATTGAACTTGTGAAATGGGACAATCTGCATAATAAGTACTTTTACTTTTGGTACTTAAAAGTATATTTTGATGTGGATACTTTTGTATTTTTTACTCAAGTACATTTTGAATAAAGGACGTTTACTTGCAACAGAGTATTGATACTTTTAGTTAAGTAAATAATGTGAGTACTTCTTCCACCACTGCCAAGGGTCCAGTCAAAGTCTACGCCCTGAATCCAGTGGTGGAAAAAGTACTCAATTTAGTTAAAGGTGGAGTGACATGGCCAAAACGGCTAATTAAGGCTATCAAATTAGCATTTTTTTTTAATGATGTCATGTACCCCCATGTTAAATGACCCAATCAAATTAATTTATTGTAGTTACTGTACTGAAAGTAGTACTTTCTGTACAGTAACTGAAATAAATTAATTTGATTGGGCTAATATGGGGGGAGGGGCGGAGTCGATTATCCATATCATTATCTTTTGAAACTACCCCAAAAAAAGCTGTCCGAGGTGTGTTTCCGACTTTCTAAACCAACTTTAAAACTATCAGTTCTAGGGGTAAAAATGATATAGCATTCGCTATAAAAATCAATGGTTAGACCGATAAAAAAGTACATGTCTTCTTCAAAAAAGGTGTCAAAAAAGGTGTACGAGGGTCAACACGCTTCTCCCCGTCTATGAGACGGTTTTGTCGGCCATACCCTGCTGTCTCTTGCCCTAACCTGACTGGAGCACCAGACCGACCGGAGCAAGCCATGTCCGCTGTCTCACCGGAGCACAGCGGCCGGACTGAGGTCCGTGCCGTGGCTCATACACTCTTTGTGTGTGTAGCCTGTGTGTGTGTGTGTGTGCTTTCGCGCGCGCGCGCGTGCGTGTGTGTGTGTGTACACACACAATAGCTCTCGCAAATAGCCGTGCGGTGCAGCGTTAGCCGGGCTACACGCTAACAACAAGCCATCACGTTGTGCGCGGCACCGCACGACGGACGAAGTATACATTGCGCGGCACCGCACGACGGACGAAGTATACATTCACTACTAACTGATACGGCCCCGCCTCCTTTTCAGACTGTTTGAAGAAACACCACGTGACCTACTGTATCATAATGTTAAATTTCGGCCGGTGTCGCCACTCCTTTAAGTAAAAGTATCAATTCTGCAAAAATTCTGAAAAGTTTTCAAAAGTCTAAAATGTAAAAAAAAAACAAAAAACAAAACAAAAAAACGTTTGAAAATAGCAGATCTACAAGTTCACAATGTGAGCTTGTGTGGATCTGCTATTTTCAAATGGCCGACATGTACAGTACATAGGGCTGAAGTGTACAAAGTAACTAGTAACTAAGTTTTCAAATAATTTTACTGGAGTAAAAGTATAATATTTGCCTCTGAGATGTAGAGGAGTAGAAGTAAAAGTACTGAAAATTGGAAATTGCATTTAAGTACAGTACTTGAGTAGATGTACTTAGGTTACTTTCCAGTGCTGGGTTCACCAGGGGGACACTCTAGTCAAAGTCTACACTCTGCATATAATTTATGTCCGGGGGAAGACCAGTTAAATGGCCACGCCCCTCCTCCCCCCTGCCCCGCCCCCATGGGTTCATGACCCATTTATGTGCAGCGCTGTCTTCAAGACACGCCACAACGACAGGCTAGTACACTTTACACTGAGATCTTTTCAACAGAGACAGACTTCCCCAGACCCCCCTTCCCCTCCCCTTCCAATCCTGATTTCCCCTATGTTAGATGCTCAAACTACAAATCACAGACACACACAAGTTGGAGAGGTAGATTAGAGACTTGCTGACATGCACACACACACACACATAAACACAATGCATACAGAAGTCGAGGGATGAATAAAGAGATGTGCTGACACATACGTACACACTCCCTCTCCCTTGCGCGCGTGCACGCATGCACACACACACACACACACACACACACACACACACACACACACACACACACACACACACACACACACACACACACACGTCAATAGATGAATGGATAGATGTGCTGAGTGGGCTTCTATTCCCCCTCCTCCTGTCTCATCCCATGGGGGGCCAGAGAGAGAGAGAGAGAGAGAGAGAGAGAGAGAGAGAGAGAGAGAGAGAGAGAGAGAGAGAAGAATAGAGAGCATAAAGAGAGAGAGAGAGTAAGGATGGGAGAGAGAGGGGGGAAGAGAGTGTATGAAAGAAATGGAGATAGAGAGTATGAGACAGAGAGACAGAAAGAGAGACACAGAGAGTATGAGAGCCTAGGAAGAGGAATGTTGTGTCCAGTCAAACTTACCCCCTTCACGCCTTTCAGGTCCCCCTTCAGCAGTGAGTCCAGGGTGAAGATGACATTATGGCTGAGGCTCTGGAGCTGATGGGGGGAAACACATTGCAGTCAAAACACAACACACTCTAGGTAGCACAGAACCGTGTATTGCAGTCCTACTTCAATGACATTAGGTCGACGTCAGCCATTTAAAATCTTCATATCAATGGTCCTTGGTCATGAAGAAATAGTGGATATACTGTAAATATGAACATTAGTGAGGACCAACTATTACGAAGATAGGTTGAAAATGGGTGAAGTCGTCCTTTAATAACTATCAAAATATTATATTGAATACAATATATTTTTGATGAATATAAAGACTACGTGAAAATTATTATACGGAATGGGACAGATGAGACATTTTCTTTCAGTCCAATACCAGCAGTGATGAAAACAGGAATTTACGTCAAATCCAAAACTCAGCAGGATTATAGATTAGCCTTGTCGAACATGCAAACGAGAGCTTGCAGCAGCAGCATCCATCCAGCTCTCATAACGCTGGTGCAGAAAGAATCCTTTAAGCAGCGGAGCACTGATGCATTAAGTGTTGCCCGTAGCCAGGGAGAAGCCAACCAACCAGCAGCACTGATAAATGCAGTTCAGCAGCCCTGTATTGCAGACTACTGTTAAAGCCCTGATGTAGCCGGTAGCTCAGGTTGCCACTAGGCTCAGCACCCCTAACCGTTGTATTGCAGACTACTGTTAAGCCCTGATGTAGCCGGTAGCTCAGGTTGCCACTAGAGATAGGATTTATGGTTCTTTGAAGTGAGCCGGATCTCTGGGATCCGTTCCTTTCAAAGAGCCGTTCAAAAAGACTAAATTTGGTCTCAGTTCAGGAAACAATTTGGCCTCCACACAACATCTAGACTAGCCCCAGTACACAGTAACCATCTATTTCTCCCGTCATGCACTGACCCAGCCTTTAAGATCTGGTCTAATAGGGGCTTACGAACTATCAATGACCTCTACACTAATGGTATTTTTTCCTCATTTGCAGAACTAATAACTAACTTCAATCTTCCTAATTCCCATTTATTTAGTTACTTCCAAATTAGGAATTTCATTAGAAATAAGTACCCCCAGTTTCCTAACCGCCCACCGGCAACCGCGTTTGATTCACTCTTGACACTTGATTCTGGTCAAAAAAAGCTAATTTCGATTATATACGATGACATCTCTAAATTCAATTATACTCGTCTTGACTCCTTAAGGGCAGCTTGGGACCAGGACCTCAGGATTACTATGTCTGATGAGCAATGGGATGAGATTTTAGACTCAGTACATACTTCTTCCATTTGTGCACGACATAGACTTTTGCAATGCAAGATCCTACACCGAGTCCACTACACAAATGCAAAACTAGCCAGGATATATCCTGAGAGGTCGGATGCATGTAATAGATGCAAACAGTCGCCTGCAGATTACATGCATATGTTTTGGTCCTGCCCCAAACTGTCAGGGTTTTGGACAGCAATATTTAATACCTTGGGAAGGGCATTAAACATGCAAATTGTTCCTGACCCCATTATTGCCCTTTTCGGAATCTCTAACTTACCTTCCTATTTACGACGAGTAATAGCTTTTACAACCCTGTTGGCAAGGAGATTGATACTCCTTAATTGGATACATCCATCTCCCCCATCACACAACCGATGGATTCACGAAATTCTATACTGTATCAAACTTGAAAGACTTAGATTCTCCCTCAGAGGTTCCTTGGAATCCTTCCACAAAACGTGGCAGCCCGTGCTGGATTACATCTGCACGCTCACGATCACAAACGAAGTTAACAATAACAATTAACCTGAGCAGAGACCCCCCCCCCCCCCCCATCCTCATGTGTTTCCCTCTGTCTTTTGTCTTGTCCTGGTTGAAAGTGTGAATGGGATTTTGCGACTGTATGTTTTTGTTTCATTTGTGTGTTCTCTTTATTTTATTGAATCTTTATACACTAACTTTCAATGTTGAATATGTAAAATAAGTGCAGTTTACATTTGTTATATTACTTATTACGATGCCTTCTACTATTCCTGCCAAAAATGAATAAAGAGATTTGTAAAAAAAAAAAAAAAAAGACTAATTTTAGTTAATTGTCACTTTGTAGATTTTGATTATAATTACAAATCACGTCAACCCTATATACATTTCGGCCATATCTACATTTCGGCCATTTGAAAATAGACGATCTACAAGCTCACAATGCATCGCGTCCTACATTTTATCCATTGGAAAACTTGTGAAATGGGACATTTTGCATAATACTTTCTACTATTGGTACTTTAAGTGCATTTTTGATACCAATACTTTTGTACTTTTACACAAGTATATTTTAATTCCAAACTTCTACTTTTGGCAGAGTATTTCTACATTGCACGGCTCCCTACTGTGAACCGGATCCCATCGTTCATTTCAAAGAGCCGTTCAAAAGACTCGATTCGTTCGCGAACGTCCCTTCTCTAGTTGCAACCAGGCTCAGCAGCCCTAACCGTTGTCGGATCAGCGAGGTCATATACAACTGTGCTAAGCATTTAAATCCTTGTTCTCCACGGCCAAGTACGTGCACACGCGTGCATGCACACACACGCACGCACACACACCCACACCCGCACACTGAGAGCAGTTGTGAAGGAAATAAACAACACTTAATGGGCGCTAATGTGCTTCTTAAGTGCCTCTGCTGCATATGGCCAACGTCAGAATCAATCTCTCCCTCTGACTGGCTAGCTGCCTGCCTGGCTGGCTGCTGGTGGTGGTGGTGTACTCTCATCATGTACTCTCTCCCTCTCTCCAGATCTTCCTCATCGTCTCCCTCTCTGGGTGACAACAGGAGGAGTAAATGACTGATAAGTTTGGCTGCTAACGCTACTAGAGGTTCTGCTGTTTCTGGAACACGACCCTGTGAAAAAGTAATTATATTGTGCCTAAAGCTGAACCTAAATCTGACCAAAATTACATTTTTAATTCACATCGACATCTATATAAATGAGTGAAGATCAGAGCACTCGAAGGAAATCACGGAGGAGAGGGTGAAAAATCAAGGTACCTTTATTTATTTTCTTTTTTTTGGGGGGGGGGGGGGGGGGGGGTTGTGCCTTTATTGATAGTGAAGTGAAGTTAGATAGGAAATTGGGAGAGAGAGATAGGGAGTGAGCACCGGACCTACAACATTTGAAACGTTTGCAGACATGATTTAAGTACCTTGATCTTAAGCGCCTCTTTTCTTTTTTTCTTTTTCTTTTTTGTGCGCTGAACTTTAACCTTTTTCAAGGTTTGGTTCCAGTTGATCCTATAAGGACCAATCTACATATTAACTCAACTTTTATCACCATCTACCACCTGGTTGATCGCGCTCTCTCTCTATATATGTAAAGTATAAAGTGTACAGTACAGTATGTATATACTAGTAAGACACCTGAGGGTGGAATGCGACCTCAGGGTGACATGCGACCTCGCCAGTGTTGGGAAAGTTCACTTTAAAAACGAACTAGTTCAAGTTCAAGTTCAGAACTTCTAAAATGAACTAGTTCATTTCTAGTTCATAATTCTATATTTTGAACTAAAGTTCATGGTTCCCCAAAATGAACTAACTTAGTTCTTTTTCGTTCTTTTTTAACCATAATTGTTTTTATACTTTTGGCTATTCAAATATATATATTATATATATATATATATATATATAGGTCTATATATATAATATATACATTTTTAGACGTTGCTGCATGCTATTATTTGTCAAAATTATTGACACAGCCCATATAGAACCATACACAGCAATAATTTCATCCAACTTAACATTGAGGTGCTCACAATATTTATGTGCCCAGTGCCCAGTCTTCCTGAAGGCAGACGTTTCTAAACCTGGCGTTAGCGACACCCATAGGAATGGAGTGCCTCCTTCCGAGTCTTAACAAACAGGTGTTTCATACGAAACACTTGTGTTTCCGCGTTGGTTAAAATAGCTGATCTACAAGCTCACGTTGTCTCGTGGATGCGACACGTTGTGAGCTTGCAGATCAGCTATTTTCGCCGTGCAACACACATAGGACAAAGTATAGGCTTGTGAGACGTAACGAGGAGGAGATTCACAGTGCAGCTGCCAGCTGCAGAGTGCAGAAAGCACCGCTTCACGAGGGGCTGCGTGCAGTGCATTATTGGAGCATGTGAATGAAAAGAGAGAGGAGAGGACAGGCGACCACGGAGGCGCGGACCGCCGCATGAACGGCCGACGAACGCCGTTCACGGGCGTCAGAATGACCGCGTTCGACAATATCGTTCATCAAGCGAAAACAATTACGTTCAGTTCACGTTCGCCCAAAATACGAACGTGTTCACGAACGATCGTTCTTTGAACGCGTTCGGGTACAACACTGGACCTCGCCCTAAAGGGCGAGGTCGCGCCAATTCTTGACCATCTGGCCAACCACAGCGTTTCTCTGACGATTCTAGTTGTTATCATTCTGGGGGGAGTTTGTTCATGTTTTTGTGAGGGTATCAACCCTAGCAGACACGGGGAGAACATGCAAACTCCACACAGAAAGGCCCTATCGCCAACCCCACCTAGGGTGTGAGCGATAGGGCCTAAACATGGAGATGTGGAGAACACTATATATGGAGATAGTCCAGTCCATCATGTCATATGGGACTACCGTCATAGACAGTAGCCATTGTTAGGCCGGAGTCAATGGCTGTCTGTCTGACTGTCTGTACAGGAAGTGATGTCACATGACATACTTTTTATGCCCATATATGAGTCATTCTGTACCACATCTCCATGTTTAGGCCAAACAGGTTCGCTCCATTTCTCCATGTATAGGTCCAAATGACCAACGTCGAGCTTGACAAGGAGGATACCGCACATTGTACCTCATCCACCATTTCTTCTCTCTCCTTTTGGTATCTTTATCCTCCTCCTCCTTTTTTTCTTTTTTATTCTTCTCTTTTTTTCACAGCCGCCCCATATTTACTTTAGAAAATATATATTAAATTCTAAGAACGTTTCGAGTACCAGTTTGATACAAGAGCGAATAAGCGCTACACTTCTGGAATCCTGTGCGTCGACTTAAAGTCGGATCCAGGCCTAATAACTTTATCTAGCTGCCCCCGTTGCCACCTCCTTTTCTTTTCTGAGACACATTGTACCTCATCCACCCTTTCTTCTCTCTCCTTTTGGTATCTTTATCCTCCTCCTCCTTTTTTTGTCTTTCTTAGTCTTGTGTATCCTTCTCTTTTGGCTACTGTCTATGACGGTAGTCCCATATGACATGATGGACTGGACTATCTCCATATATAGTGTTATCCACATTTCGTGTAGCCGCCCGTACAGGAAGTGATGTCACAACTCGCTGACATCACACTGACATCACAGGGGTACGGAAGGACACTCAAGCGTCACGGTTCTTCAGAGTATATGCGACCTTCGGTCGCAATAAATGAGTCTTCAGGTCTTTGTGTGATCTTTACATTATTGACTTTTGCATTGAAGTCAAATAGCACGTGCCGGGGATACCCTGGGCGCGCCAGGCTTCATTTGTCAATACTCGTTCACAGCAAACGCACACTCACGCCATCATCGGCTCCTGTTATTGAGGCTGAAAGAGCTATTCAATAAAATACTCAAAATACCACAGATGGAGATAGAGGGAAGGGATGAGGATTCGAGAGGCTGAAATTATAATTTTCACCACTGTAACAGGCGTTAATGTGGACTGGACAAACTATATACAGTAGGCCAATAATTCTCAAACCAATACAGTAGGCACTTGTCAACAGGTGGCCCGATTTAAGGTTTTAGGATATGCATGTATACTTGCACGCACGCACGCACGCACACACACAAAGAGTTGCTCTTCGTGCCGCTGGCACTTTGAGTGTATTTATGGAGTCTAATCTCGCTGCCAGCCACACAGGAAGGAAGAGAGGAAGAGAACGAGAGAGAGACCTAGAAAGAGACAGAGAGAGAGAGAGAGAGAGAGAGAGAGAGAGAGAGAGAGAGAGCGGGCTCTTCTTCCAACAACAATCATTCACAGTGGACTCAAACAGGACACACTACTCAACAGAACGGCCAGGGGAAATCCACATGCAGCCAGATAAGACTCCTGTCTGAAACAACAAGCCCAATCAGAGGCTAAAAGCTACTGGATGCAGCAGCAGTAGTGGTCAGCTACAGAGTCTCTCGAGAACAGTCTTCTATGCTCCGCAGAGTGAAAAGGACCTTTTCTTTGACGATGGCTAGCCAGATTGGCTACAAAGTGGTTCTTGACCTGTGGGTCGGGACCCCCAGGGGGGTCCCCACATTATTATGGGGGGTCCCCAGATTATTAACTTAATGTGCAACACTGTTTTCTCACTCTACAGTAAATAAACCAACATAAAGTTTTAGTGTATAGACTAGATGGTATATGCACATTTCGAAAGTGACAATTTAAGGACTTTTTAATACCTCTAAAATTACAAATTAAACATTGGCCAAATTGTAAAATATTAGAGGCAGAAATTGTGAAAATAGCTTTCACTTTCGAGGCAGGCACCTCGAAAGTGAGTGTCCATGCAGGTTAGCACTTCTGTCTGAATGTAATGTGCTTTAATGTGCTGTATGAGGACTGCATCCAGTCCTCATAATAACACTGGTGGAGAAGGAATCCTGATGCATTAAGTGCTGCCAGTGGCACTTAAGTATAAATATCCTGAATATTCAGTCAAAGGAGTTCAGAGGTGGAATATAACCATGGTAATAACAGAACGGATCATCTTATTATCCATCCAGGAGGGGCATTAGTGAAGCCACATTAGCCGCCAAGTGATTAGGATGAGCGGTAGATGTTCCAGAGACTGAAGCCGACGTGACTCTGAGAATGGTTTTGACCACCATGTCATTAATATGCACCAAAGGTTCACACGAGAGGGGTTAAACAATCGATCATCTGAATCATGCATGCATGAACCAATGCTAACCCTGGATAGATATAGTACTTCACCACTCAGTACAGCACAAAGCTAGCCTGTCACTCTGCCTGAATTTTCATGTCGAGCGTGACTGGCGATTCAGGGGCTGGAGCCAGGCTAGCACAATGGCAATGGCTTTTGACATCAAGGTCAATCAATAAAAATCAAACCTCGGTTCGAAGTGGAGCGGTGAATCTGTGTGTGTGTGTGTGTGTGTGTGTGTGTGTGTGTGTGTGTGTGTGTGTGTGTGTGTGTGTGTGTGTGTGTGTTTGTGCCTGCACAACAGCGCCCCTCCTTTAACTTGTGTGGCCACTCAAGGTATTGCCAGGCTACAGACATACCCAGCCAGCCAGCCAGCCACATAGCCAGCCAGCCAGCCAGCCAGCCAGCCAGCCAGCCACGGACATACCTGTCTATTGGGAGCGCTTTCACCGCTCCAAAAAAGAACTGGTGCATCATACAAAGTGACTCTGCACTAAAAACAGTGTTTTTTCCTGATCCTCCGTCTCTCTCTCTTTCAGACATGCACCCACAATGAAAGATAAACTAGTTGGGAGCTACCTAACCCCACCATCTCCCTTCCAAAGAGTCTTCTTGGCTTTCCAAAAACCCTGTTGGGAACTTTATATGTTGGTGGTTCCAACCACTGTTAAGAACAATGCCAAAACAAACAGCTTTGTGGATAATTTTAAGTCATAAAAACCTACCAGGCCAGACTTTTCCAAGTTGTAACACATCTCAATGAGGTACAAAGACAGATAGAGTCTGAGTGTGGTGTTTTTTACATTGGATGCGCCAATTGCAAATCTCCATAAATGGGTACCAGGAGTCTCCATATATGGGTAACTGGTCCGATATACATCACTGGCCATACGGCCAAGACATGGCACGACCTCGCTATTTAGGACGAGGTCGCTTGTCACCCTGAGGCGTCTTACTAGTAAATATTTAAACTTAAGACAAGAGCTTGTGACAAAACAATCTGGCAACCCATTCAGTAAAAAAAAGGAAATCTGTTTGGTACCTCCCCTTTCTTAGTCCACTTCCTCCCGGATGCTTCTGTCTATTCCTACTAACAACAACACTACATGTTTATGGCAGTGGTGCTGACTAACTCAAGACAGAATCTGAGAGATTAGTGACTAAAAACTACATTGGATCCATTGGAACACAATTTTGGACATATGAGCTTTCCACCCAACAGCAACAATGTGCTGTACAGGCTTGGTAACCCCAACTACCATCCGGCAAGTCACTGCAAAACAGCTGGAGACACCAATTCTCATTAACTCATTAAAACCATGGCCATCGAGATTATCCCCAAGTCGGTAAGATGTGGTGATAGGACTTAAAACGTCTGGTCCAAAATATTCAGCTTATAGACTAACGTTTCCAGATCTATGCTCAATTCTTGCCATCGCCTACTTTTTCCCTGTTATGTTTCCCGGTAGTCATTAAGAAAATCACACCTGTGTGAACTGAGCGGTGGTCGTGGGGAGGGGGGGTGCCTGTGTGTGTGTGTGTGTGTGTGTGTGTGTGTGTGTGTGTGTGTGTGTGTGTGTGTGTGTGTGTGTGTGTGTTGCAGTTGATGCTCAGGCCAGGCTAGACTCAACAGCACCTCTCTGGTCACCCAGGGTACTCAGGCTACACCAGAGGCTACATACAGACATACCCACACACACCGCCACGTATAGGAGCGTTGTGACCACCGCTCAAAAAACGGTGTCTGTTTAAGCTTTAACCGTCACATGATCGTGACCCGGAGCGTTTGTTCCAATCCACGCACGACGGAGATGTCCATCTTTTCACGAGATATCGACCGACACACACACACACACACACACACACACACACACACACACACACACACACACACACACACACACACACACACACACACACACACACACACACACACACACACACACACACACACACACAGTCACGGGGGGGGACTTCCACAATGGCCCACATGTTTAGTGTTAGAGCACCATGGAGGAAGGAGGACCCGGTCGGTGGCCGAGTGGAGCTTAAGCCCCGACCAACGTCAGGCTCGTAGCGGCGTCCTCTCTTACGCATTCCACGCACGGCCATCGCGTGCCGTTCCGGGGACGAACCGTGGTTGTCTTCCGTGTGTGTCTGAGTGTCGACGAGCCGAAGGCGGTGCACTGCTGCTGCTACTCCTTGAGAGCGAGTTGCGCACGGCAATCGTCGCCCGCTTGGGTCCGTCACCGTCCGTGTGTGTGTCTCTTGCTGGTTCCCCTTCTTCTTTAGCAACACACACACCACCACCACCGCGTGCACACACACACACACAGAGTCTCCATTTGCAACTCCATCTCGCCCCCCATGGGCGTGCACGAGGCCGCGGGCAGTGACGCAAATGACACTGGTGGTGATGATGATTCGCGAAATGTCATTATATCCTCCTACTAATTCACTGTCGCGCGACGTGTCGATACCAGACCGAACTACTAACACTGTGGGAACGTTACTATAAAATCCCATCGGTGGAACCACGCGAGCGATCGGGGGCTCCGGTGAGGATGTGTGTTGCATAACTAACTCAGCCAGCAAACTTAATAAACACCGTTGCGCTTAGGTTCACCGGGAAATACTCGGTCGACATTGTTTGTGTGTGTGTGTGTGTGTGTGTGTGTGTGTGTGTGCGCGCGCGCCCTCATTGCTACCCGTGTGTGTGTGTGCGCGTGTGTGTGTGAGAGAGAGAGAGAGAGAGAGAGAGAGAGAGAGAGAGAGAGAGAGAGAGAGAGAGTGTGTTGTCTGCCTGCCCTGCTCAATAGCGCCCCTCCTTTAACGTGTGTGTGTGTGTGTGGTCTGTGTGTGTGGTCAGGAGAGGTATGGCAGGCGACAGACATACACGGCCAGCCAGCCAGCCAGCCAGTAACATCTTGAAAGCGAATTACAGGAGCGGCGGGACCACCGCTCAAAAATAATCATAGGCCTTTGATGGAGCTGGGCTCTTCCATACTGGGACTCGTAGAATCTTGTATGGGGGTCCCCTGACACTAAATATTTTCAGATGGCGGTTCCGTTTTGGGGGTCCTTGACATGAAAAAGTTTCAGAACCAGCGCATAAACACTTATACAGTATTACTGTAGTAGAGTTTTGACTCACCAGGTTCTTGAGCAGGGCAGACAGCTCCTTGGTGAGCGAGGAGAACTTGACGAAGGCCGTTCCCAGGTCAGGGTTCTCCCTGCTGATGAAATTACTGCCAAACTTGTCCAGAGCCTGAGCGTAGTTCTCTTCATTCTGAACGTGGTCTGTGGGACAGAAGAAAACACAGTGACTAGTGACTACCACTGTGCATACCATGTGACTTTGTTGCTGTTGTTGCAAGTGCATGTTTTCGAGGGTCAATTTAAAAATCCATTAATAAGGATGCAACGTTTCGGTCATGTAGTGTACAGTATATGCGTAGTGCTGAAGTGGTTAATGCATGTTTTGTAATGATAATCAAAATCTACAAAGTAAATAGTAACTAATGTTTTTCGAATAATTGTAGTGAACTAAAAGTGCAATATTTTCCTCTGAGATGTAGTGGGGTAGAAATAAAAGTACTGAAAACTGGAAATACTCCAGTAAAGTAAAAAAAGACATCAACATTGTACTTAAGTACAATACTTGAGCACATGTACTTATACTTTACACCACTGCTTGTGTTGCATGTGAGCCCGTGGCTCTACCCTCTACCCCTCTTGCCTCTCTCAATCTGGACTGTGAAATAAAGCAAATTAAATGGCACACATAAATCTATGGGGCTGCTATTAAGTTACCAGAGACATCCATAGTGACCATCCGGTGACCTCACCACAGACCACTGATCACTATTGGACCTTTTATGGCCAGGGGTAAATTAAAGGGTGGTACCTTTTAAAGTATAGGCTATAAGAGGTCGTTTTAGATCCTGGGTTGACATGGTAACAGCCTGGGTTGTCTGTATTTTGACAAGTCGTTCTGATACAGATACCAGTATAGAAAAAGCTGCCTATATTCTTACTGTACCATCTACCGTTATTATTATTATTTTATAATTATTTTTTATTCGTATTTATTCCTACAGTGTACAGGGAACCTACCACGGGTCAGCGACAAAGTCGGAGGGAGAAAGATGAGGCTGGCAGGGCACTGTGTCAGGCACCCAGAACGGCGGCAAGAAAACTGACACTAGGGGAGCCAACCCAGGGCAAAGCCAAGAAGGGCAAGAAACGCATCACCTATGTAGATGCACTGAGGCGCGACAGCTTAGTTGACAACACTGAAGAGCTCAAGACCCTGATGTTAGACAGGAGAGTGTGGAGGGAAGCGATCCAGGAGTCCCGAGTTGGTGTTAGCAAGACTAACTCTCGCATTGCATTCCTACAGTAGATCAGTGTTTCTCAAACACATTTCATTTCACGGACCCCCATAACTCTGACCAGTTTGTACACTCTCTCAAGAGTAACAGGTCCATTTGGGTCCCCCCTCAAGGAACCCTGAAAGTTCCTGGACCCCACTTTATCCCCATTGTCCTACAGTAGATGTTTTAAATGACCCACTGGTATCGGATCAGTACTCTGTATCGAGCGATACACACGTTATGGTTATTGGAATTGGTATCGGGAAGGAAATTATTTTATCTGTAAATCTCTAATTTTAACACGTAGACTGCCATTGTTTTGCCATAACAAATTTTGGCAAAAGATCCTATTTTATTTTTCCTGATTTTCAATGGCTCTGTGCACGCTGTTCAAAGTATTTTCTTTCACATGGGGAAGAAAAAATACAACCGCGATGAAACGTGTGTTAGTTATGGTCCACAGAAAACAGGCCGTTTTGACCAAACGCGCAATATGGGAAAAGAAGCAGAGATATATCCATGTTTCTGCAGCCGGGATGAATACAATTCAATGGACGCCGGAAGTCGCTGGATGTAGTATTCTGCAAGGCATCTGTTTTTTTTTTCACTCACTCCCGGCCGCCGCAGCGTGGGGACTATCGGTTACAATGGTAACAAGTTATCACATCTGTGAACGTGACATGTTAGGCATCACATGTGTTAACAATGACAAACATCACCCTCCCTGCCCAGTTCCCCACCCCGAACACAGGCTAATTGTGATTGTATAGACGCTTGCCAGACGTACCAATTTTACATTTTCAAGGCACGGACCGCTGGCGTAGCGGCCCAGGCACCTAGCCTCAATGTAAGCTCTCTCTCCCACTTTCCTGTCCATCTTTTTCTTAAAAAAAACTATGAATTAAGGCAGAAAAGCCAAAAACATCATGCGATTAATTGCGATCAATAAAACGACAAAATCCAATTGTTAAGACCTGTTTTGTCTGGTATTGTAAGACAATGGAGAGACTTGGGGAAATGAAGTTTGAAAGAAAAAACAAACTTAATGATGCTTTTGAAACTGTTGCTGAACCCAGAGGAGGGCCCTCACAGAGAGGGGTCAGGAGAGACCAGCTCTTCTTTGAAGGGCTCAGAGAGGTGTGTGTGTGTGTGTGTGTGTGTGTGTGTGTGTGTGTGTGTGTGTGTGTGTGTGTGTGTGTGCGCATGTGTGTGTGTGTGTGTGTGTGTGTGTGTGTGTGTGTGTGTGTGTGTGTGTGTGTGTGTGTGTGTGGACAGTCGATTGAGAGGGAGGATGTTGAGAGAGGTTTATGTGTGTGTGTGTGTGTGTGTGGGGGGGGGGGGGGGAATTGGGAGGGAGGATGCTGACAAAAGTAAGTATACAGTGGAAAATTACAGAGGACACAGACGGACGAAGCAAACTCAGGTGTTGATGTGCTGGGACGGGACAGCCTAAATCCAGAGCACACAACTCCATCTGCCCCACAAAAGCGGTATTTTTATAACCTTAATTTAACCGGGCAAGCCATTAAAGAACCAATTCTTATTTACGATGGTGGCATGACAAAAAGCTAAACCACTTGAGAGAAGGAGGGCAGGGGCACACAAACAAAACTGAAATGTCAAAAGGAAAAAAAAGATTAAAAGTTATTTTAAAGTGTTCCAACCAAAAAAAGGCAATCAACATTTTTAAGATATCAAAAAATATTTGGGTCACATTGTCTCTCTGAGTCTGTATTCTAACCCCGTAGGCATCGGGTAAACACATTTTGTGTGTGTGTGTGTGTGTGTGTGCGTGCGTGCGTGCGTGCGTGCGTGCGTGCGTGCGTGCGTGCGTGCGTGCGTGCGTGCGAGAGAGAGACATGTAGAAACAAACGCTCACTCTCACCTTGTCCTGAATTGTAGATTGCCTTGACTGATTTCTTCACCTTCTGAAGCGAAGTCCTGTCTTGGTCCAAAGCCTGAGAGGGAGAAGGAAGGACATTATAAAAGGTTAGCACGGACTGTGATTTGGGAGCAAAGGATGACGAAGATGTCATGTCACATACAGTAGCACTGACGAAAGGTCCTCGGACATTTCAACCTATAGGTCTTCTTCAGACAAATATCATGAGAGCTGAGAGAGAGATAAAGCTACGTACTGTATAAAATTGTGTTCGAGCCTTCGAGGTTAAACATTTTCACAGATTTCTGAGACAGCTTAGACTTGTTTGACAGCACTGTCATCAGTGTATGTTGTTGGTTTAATGTGTATTTTTAGACACAACTTGAACTGTCAATAGTCTGCTTTTCTTTTCACTCTAGTCTACACCAAACCTCTTTGCCAAGGATAGCTTGGCATCTACTTGGCATCTACAAGCTCACAACGCCTCACGCTGCAAGGCGTTGTGAGCTTGTAGATCGGCTATTCTCTAGGCTCTAGGTTTTCTCTAGGCTCTAGGTTTTAACCACTATAACCCCAGCATCGCAATATTGGGCATGTTGTTTGTTGTTAGAAGAGTAAAAAATGTAATGTCACGAATGAGCTTGCACGTCAGCTGAATTTAGAATTTCTTGGTTAAGTGGCTCATTGGCTAAGTGGTTAATGGTGCTGAAAGCCTAGAGAACACACCAAACTCACTTACAGTATGATGCTAATTGTTTGGAACATGATGATCTGCAGATTGCTTTGCAATGCAGGATTTGACGTATGAATATTGCAGCGCCGCTGGTGTTCTCCAACGGAACCTTCATGAAATATGCAGTGGATAAGGTTTATCACGGCCATCACTGTTTAATTAAGTGCCACATTTGAAAGCTAGCAGAAAGAAGAAAAAAGGTCACACTTTTCACCCATTTGGTGTGTCTTTGTAATTATCCGACTCAAATCCTTGTAAAAATGTAGGCTAAGCTGCAGTGTTGCTGCACGCTAGTTAGTCGTACACCAAAAGCTTACCCGCCCGCCCAATAAGAGGGCAATCTCACTGCTGTCGTGGAATTTTGGATCAATCAGTAATTGATGAGGCTGAGACAATATTCTAGGTGATGAATTGCTAACCTTTCACTCAATAGGGGCCATGACAAGTTGATGATATCATGTGTCCATGTGTGGTCTATCCCTATGGAATTTATGCAATGCAGGTGAATAAAAAAAACTACGTAATACTTTCTATGGTTAATATGAGCATCAAATCAATATTTTAAATGTTTTTTTTGTACATGCATTGCATAAATTAAGACCACACATGGACAAATTACATCAACTTGCGATGGGCATTGCCCCTATTGAGTGAAAGATTAGCTATTTCTAGAATAAATGTGTTTTAAATTTGACATTGTAGTTATAATGTTTTAAGGCATATTTGGCTTATTAGCCAGGGATCCTTTTAATGTGATATCATGGGGAGAAGTACAATAACAATCATGCCAAGGAGCACAGGGCTCAGACCATAGATAGACTATAGATATACTAGCTGCTACGGGGCTTTTAAGCCGTGACATCATTTTGTAGGCAGAGGAGAATCTGCCCCCAGAGCATTTTCTGTCCCTCGCTATTTTCAACAGATCCGAGACAAAAATAACGACTAAAGTATAATTCTAACACTTTCCTTTCAACAACAAAGAGAAGAAAAATGTGTAAATAGTAAAAATAGTAAAAAGATTCACGGAAACTGGGGGCAGAAATTCTCCTCTGCCTACAAAATGATGTCATACTTAACAGCCCCACAGGGACAAGCTGAACCATAACAGACAGGCTGTAACAAAAACAATAGGCCTAGCGGAGATATCTTGGGATATCGTGGCTGCTATATCATGTGATATCATAATGTATTATATACAGTAAGTACTATAAGTGATAAGTAGTAGTAGAGTGAGACAAGTGTAGGCAAAGGGCAAACGACCACAAACTGCTGTTTTTAACCATAATGTTTGGTCCAGCCCACTGTGAGCATTGTGTGGTGTTCCTTTTGTATTGTTTGCATGATATCAAAACCATGATATGAACAATGCTCACATTCAGTATCTGTTCCCTCATCTCTACTAGAGATAAAAAAAAACATGGTGCTCTCGTACACAGTGGTAATGAACTTTCTAACAGTTATGTACAGCTCATACTTCCTCTCGATTAGAATCTGTAATAACGGTGAGATTAAATCAAAGGCAGATGCTTTCTTTATGAAGGAGAGGAGTTGGCTGTGTTTACTTTAGTGGTGTACAGGACCTCCTGGTCCGCCCGAGAGCACAGAGAGCACAGTTTAGAACAACGCTGATGTCACTCCTTTGTTGCCGCCGAGGGACTTTTGTGTCAGCAACGCACACAGTGCAAATAATGCCCCGCATTGGAGATAATATCACTGTCACGGTGAGGGTAGGGTGCATGCGCTCTCTGTGTGGCACCAACCGCACCGGCAATGTCACAGTGCCCACAATCACCACACAGCGTTTCCTTCATCATGATTGCTACGCGCTGACCAAAGAGCTTTTAGAAGTTTGTTATGATTGTTTTGCAAAAGTGCTGCGCTAAGAGGATTTCACTGATGGCTTCACAGGGGAAAAAGGTTTCGCCATTAACGTATCACAACGCGTTGTGAGCTTGTTTTTAGTTTTCTTGAGTGTCTTGTATTTTAGGTCAATACTAGGCCTTTACTATGTTTTTTCCCTTCTTCTGTTTGTGCCCTTTAAGTAATTTTTATATGTGCTCTTTTTTGTAATGTAGCTTGTTTTCTGTATTGGGACTATGGATCATGGAAATTAGCATCCTTGCTAAATCTGATGTATTTACACAGCATTGTATGTGTGGTGTTCATTAATATGCACTGTCCCGTCCAAATAAACATATATTAAATAAATTGTAGATCTAGACACTCTTGATGAAGGCTCAGAGGGACCGAAACGTCAATTTGAATAAAACTGCTGCTGCTGAGGGGAAGGGGTATGTTCACACACAGATCTAAATAGCTACCTAGTCTGCCCTTTAAGTCATAAAAACAACAACATGTGATCAACAGAACACATGTTCAGTTACAAAGAGGACAAATGCAAAGCAACAAACCACATCACATTAACCCATTGAGACCAGGAAAGCATCTGCGTACTTTTTTTATTTCAGAGTTAGCTATTCAAAAACAGCAGATATACAAGCTCACAGCGAGTCACTTTGTGCCACGCTTTCGAGCTTGTCATCTGCCATTTTTGAAAATATTTGAAAAATCTTGAAAATGTTTGAAAGACTTTTCAAACATTTTTTTACTTTGAACTACCGTTTAGAAGGCATTTCGACGGCTTGAAGCACAAAGGGCATAAGTGACATTTTCAGAATTTTACTGGCATTTTTCTTTGATTGTAATAATATAGTATCGATTGCTTAAATGTATTGTTTTTAATTAAATAACTACAATCAATGGAAATCTGTCCTGTAAAATCCAGAGAATTTAACATACTGTACACCCTTTGCACTCCAAGCGCATAAAGCTAAAATGTAGTAGTATCAACTGCTTTTTTTTTTCTTTTCTCTCTCTACGGTCGTTTGCCTGGCCTTGTGGCATAGGAGTCTGGATGTTGATGTGTTGTATGTGCTCTCTGTATCATAGTTATTTTATATTCTTATGTGTTGTGTTGATGTCAGGTGTTTTGCTTTTTGTGTTTTCTTTTTGTATATTGTATGCTTTTTTGTTTTGTCTGAATTTTGATTGTGGTCTTTTATTGTATTGTATATGTGGTTTTGTGTGTCTTTAAAAAAAGGAAAAAAAAACTAAATAAACATATTGTTAAAAAAAAATGTAGTAGTATCAACCTCTTAACTAGCATAACCAATCTTAACGGGTTAAGGTAGGTCCACTGGCCAGAGTGGAGGCATGCAGAACGCCCGCAAATTAAATTTCACAGGGTAATTAAGTCGTCCTTCCTTGGCCTCCACTGGACAGCTTTACAGTACATGGCTCTTCTTCCCCCAATTATGTCCACCGTGGCGCTCTGCCCTGGGGGGCCCGCTCCGCCCTGGGGGCCCGTTCTGCCTGGGCCAGGGCCTTTGATCCCCTCACAGATGACGGGAACAGCATACATCACAGGCTGTCCCCTACCTGCCTCTCTAGAGCAGTGGTTCTCAAACTCTTTTTCATGTCAAAGGACCTCCAAATAGCCAAAGTATAAGATGATCATGACGCTATATAAACTCATTTCACTGGGACCCCCTGGAACCCCCTCAAGGACCCCAGCCACCACACTTTGAGAACCACTGAGACTGCTCTAGGTAACCCTTTAAAAAAAAGAAAATTAAAAACAAAATGTGTTCTTCGAAACACCTAGGCCCTAATTTGGGCATATAAAATATGCATTCTTTTAAACCACTGTCCATCTGGTCACGCAAACAACAGTAAGGCTCCATGGACGACATTATTCAGAAGGTTGAACCATCATATGCTGAGTTATTAGGGGTGAAGAGAACAAAGCAGTGCAGAGAGACAGATCACCCCCACCCCCCCTTATGGTGCCAATGTTTACCAACAGCTGGCACTGCCACGGTTAAGGTCACCCGTAATCCTCTCCGCGTCTGTGCTCTTAATTAAATATTCAGATTTAGATATGATAAACATATTGGGGTCGTTGGCTTTTAAAGTCGATATAGTGCAAATAATCACCCGTCTCTCATTGAAAATGAATTACTAGGATGCGGCAACCGCGCCCTGTCTGTAAGGCGCTTTACTTTTCAGGATTCCGATTTTTTTTAATGGCAAAAGCAGGTGGACAAGCTCTAAACACGTTGCGTTGTAGATCTGCTACTTTTGATGCTTTTGTGTGACGCTGTAGTATGAAGTAGTAGTATTCCACAGGGGGACCGGGAGGAGGTCCAGAGTTAGTACAGGGGGGCCGGCAAAGCTTTGTTTTTACATTAACCACTTGAACTCTAGCATCCCTATTCTGTGGAGACCTTCAGCCAAAAATATCCCGATCAACGGCCATCACATTGCAAGGCGCTGTGAGCTTGTAGATTGTCTATTTTGGCAAAGAAGTTTGGCATAGAGGGAAAAAAAGATCAGATCAAGTGCCGGTTGAAAGGTCAAGTTTAGTATTGACGGATTAAGTGGTTAAATGTCTGAAAATCCACATCAACATGAATCCAACATACACTGACGATAGTGCTGTCAAATAACTCTATGACGCTATCTATGAATTCTAAGAAAAAGTTTAATCTGCAGCAGGATTTTATACAATATGAAGTGGGCGTCCCTGCTTCATCTCGCTCACAGCTAGGGGGTCCTCCTTGGCTCCTTGGGCTGAAAATCATTGAAGACCTCTGATTTATGGTAACCATCGTTTAGACTCATTTGACTTGGAGAGATTGTGACTATTGTGAGTGTGGTGGGCATGCTGGGTTTTGTTTTTCAGGGCCGAAAGAGGAAAGAAAAAAAAACAAATCAATGGAACGCTGCTATCTTGGCACGTTCTCCACAACACCCGTGGCAACCAGCGAGAATGCATCGAAACTCTGTTCCATGGAGTCCAGCAAACAGCTCAATATAGTCAATGCTTTGTTCCAATCTGCCAACACAGGCCAATGGCAAGCTCCAAATGCAACCCCACTGGCACTGCAGTTGCCAGATTCTGCAAGACAAATGGAGCAACCAGGCCTATGAAAACAAGCCCAAAGGAAGCGACTATAATAGGCCACATGAGCACTTTAAACCTATATGCATTTGAAAATGGCGATCTACAAGCTCACAATGTACCGCATCGATCTGTAGATCTGATGTTTTCAAACAAACTTTGGGGGGAAAAAGTGAAACATTTTTAAATATTTTTCAAAATTACTACACAAATCTATATATTTGTGCTGAAAATATATCTGGTAAGATATATAAATGTTTGAGAAACACTGGTTTATAAACTACATTAGGAAAAATGCAAGCCCAAATAGCTTATAAGCAAATAAGCATTACAAACAATAATGCAATAAGCAACTATAAAAAAGAAAATGAGCCCAAAGTTGCTTATAATAAGCAGACATGGCACCACGGCCCCACTGTGTCCAGTGTCAGTGTGGACAGTGACTAAGCAGCAGCGGCGGTGGTTGCTAACCTCTCCACCAAAACAAGAAGAAGTGATGATGCATCAGGGCGTTTTATTTTGCACCGTCTATAAAAAGCCAGTGTGGATATCATTCATTTCACAGCCCTCCTTGCTGTCGTCCATTTCCCCTTGAGAAATATCTACCTCGAAAGGTGACAGGGTCATTCATTTGTGCCACGAAACTCGACATGTCTGTGTCAGAATGCTTTTGAAAGTTTGAGGTCGCCCAGTCAGTCTTTGGAATGGATGGTTGTGGCAGGCAGGAAGGTTAAGGGCCAAGAGGAGAGGTGAAGGATGCAGGTTTGGCCGGTCACACTGGCCTTGGCATAAACATGACCAACCAGTGTTCATTTCGTCAGCTAAAATGAAAAATATGAATTACTAAGCTATGATGACTAAAACTAACACTAAATATATTGACTTTTGTCAACAAATTTAAAAAGAATAGACTAAAATGTTAGAGAGGGATTAGTGGAGATGAGATCAGTTGAACTAAACGACAAGTCATTTTATGTTTGGTTGTAGTAGTTACTAGGTGTTGAGCTCTGAAAATAGCAGATCTACAAGCTGAGCCCTGGTTAAAACAATACTGCACCACTTCCAACTGTACATACTTTACCCATTTTGACGCTTGCTTTGGTAGGTTTTCTCAATTGAATTGAATTGAAAATGTGAGTAGAGTGTGGTTCTGGCACACAAAAGAAGCAGAATCCAAAGGAAAGCACGCACATCCCAACTAAAATGTACATACAGGTGCTGATGAAGACACTCTAAGATTGAAAACATCGACTTCATAGTTTTTATCTGGTGTAAACCAGATCATTAAAGAGATCATTTTCTGCCGAGACATTCAGGCGACCTAGGCGACCTATTTGCCGATTGGCTGTCCAATGTCACATGGTAACTGAGCTAGTTTCATGATTGGAAGCGGCCCTCCAAACGATGGGATGGGGGGTACTGCATTAGGGCCAATAGCAGGGGACTTTCGCTCCTCCAAGCTATGGAATCCTAGACTGGTGTAATGAAATATTTTGTCCAGCAGGGAGCACCATTCCTTCACACTTCACAGGTCACACATTTCTGGACACCAATATCTGTGTAACATCCATGCATTTATACAACTGCGAGTCTGCCGCTGCGCGCTTGATTTGGCTGTACACGCTGACTTGTTCATCAGGAAACATGCTCCCTCGTCGATTGGATTTTACAAAACAGACCCGCGTCGTCACATTGAATCCTGTTTAAGAAGAGCTTAAAACACAACTTTCTAATGTTACATTGATGACGTGAGGAACGCTAAAGTCGTCTTGGTTACATAGTAGGCTATGCGAAAATAACAAAGCTCAGAGTCGCAAATTCAATGATCGCTGCATCAGCACACACAAAACACGGGCGTGAGAGAAGTAAATGAATGAAATGGACATCACGTTTAGCCGATTCAACGATTCCAAAAGTCATACGATTGGAAGTTATTGCTACATGCGGCAACATGCGTCTCATGCTGGTTTTGTTAGGCAACAGCCAGGGTCCAGGGAGTGCACAGAATTTTAGAGAGGCATGGGCTGACATTTCTAAAAGGGCCTTTTCATACGGATAAAAGTTAAGGGCTCAAGCCCCTTTTGCTGTATGTGCGCACGTGCCTGGCGACCAGCGCGTCACATTACAGACTTATCATTTCAATCCGTTTCTTTGCAAAAACACATTTCTTCAGTGGTGAAAGTGACCCGGAACGGCCGGAACCCCCGTTCCGTTAAAACATTTGGGGCCGGAACGGAGTTCCGTTAAGACGAGGAGAAGCCAGCTGTCAAAATCCCATGTTAAATAACCTTCCACAAACGCACGTCCAGGAAGAAAACAATAGCCTATACCAAAGTCAGATTAACATACAGTAGGCTACACAAGTGTTACTAGTTAGGCTATATTTTCTGATAAAGTGCTTCTAAATTATTCCCGTGGGTTTGTGTAGGTCAGTGTGATCCATTTCTGTTCGCGTTTCAGTGTTTGTTTGACACGGAGCGAATAGAGGTGGGACGTTCGCGAACGAGTCGAGTCTTTTGAACGGCTCTTTGAAATGAACGATAGGATTCGGTTCACAGTAGGGAGCCGTTCCTTTCTAATGAACAGTGGCCGTCTTTTGAACGGCTCTTTGAAAGGAACGGATCCCAGAGATCCGGCTCACTTCAAAGAGCCATAAATCCCATCTCTAGGAGGACTCGCTGTGTCTGTGCCTGCATGGATGCTATTCTGCATGTGTAGTGGAGTAGAATTAAAAGTATTGGAAATACTCCAGTAAAGTAGGCTAGGCTATACTTAAAACCTGTACTTAAATACACTACTTTAGTAAATGTACTTAGTTTACTTTAGATAACTGGTTATAATAATATTAATAATAATATGTGTAATAATATAATAAATATAATAATAATATATAGATGCTTACCCTTCTGTATGGAACAATGAACAATATGAACAATATGAAGAGGCTTATTATAGATATTTCATTTAGGATTTCAATCATGTTTCATGTTACAGTAAGTGTAATGCCGTTGCCTAATTCAGGTGTAGGACCTGTAGTGTTTTTATTGTGTGTAGGCCTATAACTGTTCCAAAATGCAGTTTTCTATGCATTTCAGGGGTTTTGGGGGGTTACAGCCTCCCAATTTTTTTCGGCCGCGCAGCTTCGCCGCGCGGCCAATTTATGACAGTTCCGGCAAGAATTTCAAACCACTTTCACCCCTGGAAAACATTTGTATTCTTGTTTCTCCCAGTGTTATGGTTTTTAATGTGTAAATATAGCACTTTATTATGGGGAAAAACGTGTGTAGGCCTATTTTCCTTTTTTAAATCGCTAAAATAGCGCATTTTTGAACACATTTCCTTAACGGTTAACGGTTAATTAACTGATAAGGCCTGACGGTTATCGGTTAAGAAAAAATCTCCATTTGGCCATCCCTAGACATATAGCCTACAGTAAGTTAGAATATTATGAAATATACATGAGAAAGAACACCAACACTAACTTCAACACACCAATACACCAGATTTTAAATTGACTGTGTGTCGATTCTTGTTTTCTACTGGGAGCTACAGTAAGACACAATGGAGTGTTATCAATGGAGTGTATAAACAAAGTGGTATGGAACAAAGTGGTGTGGAGTAGACAATTCCTACACAGGCTCAGAATTTGACTGAGCGCACCGTACACTAAAGTCAAGGTCACAATGGAATGATAAATGCCGACAATCTCGGCGTACGTCCATAATTTGGTCTACACCAGTTTGATAAATGACGGCCAGCGTGTGGACTTCCCTTACTTTTCTAACACAGTGGTTCTCAACCTGGGGGTCCCCAAATTATTTTGGGGGGCTCCCCAGATGATGAACTTGTTTTCTCACTCAAACAGTAAACAAACCAGCATAAAGTTTAAGCGTATATAGAGGGCATCTGCACATTTCTAAAGTGACACTTTAACTAAGGACTTTTTAATACCTCTAAAATGACAAATTAAACATTTGCCAAATTGTCAAATATTAGAGGCAGAAATTGAGAAAATAGCCGATCTACATGCTCACAACGCCTGGCAACTGAGCATGTAGATCAGCTATTGTCACAATAGAACTGTGTTATACAAAATGTAATGCCTCAAGTCTTAGTGCTTGTCAGGGTGAGGGGGTCCCCACTCCCCAGTTAAAAACATGATTAAGTCCCAGGGGGTGAAGGGCTCAGAGGGAGGTGACTGAGGGGGAATACCACAAGTGGTCAAAATGACTGACTGACTGACTGACTGGAAGCTGTCTCAGCTCCATGCTTCCTTCCTTCCTGCCCTGAGGGCTACATCCTCCCCCGGCAGCCCTGCTGTTTCCTCCATGGGAGGAAGTGTCCAGGACAGGTCTGTCCAGCGTCCTGCCCCACCCCCAGGTCACTGGGACTGTCTCTCAACGGTGTTGCCAGATTTTGCGAGAGAAATAAGCAACCAGGTACTATGAAAACAAGCCCAAAAAAAGTGAACAAGCCCCATGAACACTTTAAACCTACGGTATATACATCTGGAAAAAAACTATTTTTGGTAAGGAGGTCCCTGACACCTGTCTGGCACAACATATTTGTGAAAATGTTTAAGAACCACTAGTTTAGCCAACATCAGCACACAAGCCCAAAATAAGCAGCTATATACACTTGCCCAACAAGCACAGAAAATACAAGCAACTTTATAGAAAAACAAATCCAAAATCGCTTATAATGACCAGACATGGCAACACTGCTCTCTAATGACACTCGGCGATTTCCACCGACAAAGGAAACAAAAAAACGAAACAAAAACAACACGCTCACGCTCACGCTCACACACACACACACACACACACACGCACACACACACACACACACACACACACACACACACACACACACACACACCCTTTCTCTCTCTGTCATTTTCACCTCCATCCTCTCTCTCTCTCTCTCTCTACCGAAGCTCGGAATAATCACACAGGCTAGGGTTGAGCTGTTACCATGGTGATGGGATCTGGCTGTCTCTCACGTCAGTTCAACATTCTTCACTCCACACAGAAGAACAGAACGTGGGAAGTTGCTCTGACTAAACCGGGCAGGCGGCGGTCGCCTCACCTCCGTGTTCGTCAGCACTACAGACCAAGACTCAGCTTTGCCTTCAGTTCAGTATGCCACTGACTGTAGCATTTTATTTTTTAGTCTTCCAGCTCTGAAAGTTAAAGGCATGATAAAGGCCCAGGCGCGTTATTTGGAATTGCACATGAATTCTGGGCGGAGCCGTTTGTTTTCACATCCGTCGGCAGGTTAGTTACTCAGTGCGTTAGTTTCACTGAGGTTAAGGTTAGGGTTAGGGTTAGGGTTAGGCATAGTTTTACTGAGGTTAAGGTTAGGGTTAGGGTTAGAGTTAGGGTTAGGTTTAAGTGATCGCACCTCTGTGCGGTCCAAGCGAACAAAAAGGAGCGCTCCCTAGCACCAGTTCAGCCAATCAAAAGCTTCCATGGGCGGGGTTTGCCCAGAACTCATGTGCAATTCCAAATTACGCAGCCCTGGCAGACACTGAAACAGAGTCCATCTACAAGTCCATCTACAAGCTTGAGCTTGTAGATCGGCTATCTGTGTGTGTGTGTGTGTGTGTGCGTGTGTGTGTGTGTGTGTGTGTGTGTGTGTGTGTGTGTGTGCGTGTGCGTGTGTGTGTGTGTGTCACCAAATCCCAGCCTTGTTTTTGACAGCAAATTTTGATTTAGTTTTACTCATAGTGTTTTGAATAAAATGACATTTAGTCTTAGTCATAATTTAGTCACCTGAAAAGTTTTAGTTTTAGTCAAATTTTAGTCGACTAAATCTACAGTTGTATTTTGGCAGGCCTTGATGGCATCGTAATGACTGATTTTACACTTGGTTGCGTGCTGAAAATAGCCGATCTACAAGCTTACAACCTGTTATTTTCTAATCTGCTATTTTCAGCATGCAACACCTGAGAGCAACCAAACATAAAATTACTCTCTTCAGCACTAGTCCCTCCCTAACGTTTTGTTGACAACATTGTCAATATATTTAGTCTTAGTTTTAGTCATCACAGCTTAGTTTTTATTTAGTTTTCGTCAGTGAAAAAAACGCAGTCGACAAACATTTTTCGTCATAGTTTTAGTCAACGAAATCAACACTGCTCGTGTGTGTCCCCAGAGTCTAGATGTGGGGGTGGGGCAGATGTGATCACGTGCAATGGCATTTTCTACCCACAGTGGTATGCAAGAGCTTGACCCGATTGTTCCAAGTCCTCATGGAAGTTGTGTCTTTGTTCAGCCATGGTCACTTGTGGCAACATTGTCTTTGCTTTCTTTTACATCTGGTCTACACCTGACCTTACACATCTAGAGTATGACTGCTAGGGAAATGGATCACAATGACAATTCACCACAACATGCTAGCAAGCTAAGCCTGTCAAGCTGCACATGACAGCAGCACATGAATATTTAGCGCAATACAGATTTCTGATCTGAATAAACATTCCTTTATTACTTTTTTCTTTTAAACAATGTGTTAAACAAACATAAGACGTGACAAAAAAAACTTTACAAAAACTTTAGACAAATTTTACATGGAAGCAGAAACAAAATCCTTTATTACTTACTAAAAGAAATCTGAAAATATTGCACAAGCGAGCAAACAGGACATGTCCATATATTGACATGTGCTGATGACATCAGGGATCTCCATATATGGGCATAAAAGGGACAAGGACTGACATATATATGGGCACAAAACAAGGGACACAGACAGAAGGGTACAACAGGTACTCTCTGACAAACCAGGCCAAGACATTATTGGTCGGGTCGGCGTTGGATAAAAAGCCATAAATAATAACTCCTGATGGATTAAAGAATCACGGAAGTGAAAGTGAGAGTGTGAGTGTGTCAAGCAATGCCTTTTAAATTGGAACAGTTCATCAGTTCACGAAGCCTTCACAGGGAGTGCTCAAAACAGTCCATGTGGCCTAGTTGGGATAACCTTGAGAAAACTACACTTGATTATCTAGATCTAGACCCTCCAGGATTTCACCAATGAGGATTATTTTTCCACAGAAAACTGAATGTCCCGTTAAATTACACACAGGCTGGAGACCTCGATAATCCTGAAGGGGGAAATTCAATTTTGCTCGGGGAGGAGCAGTTAAGCGTCTTGCTCATGGACACCGTCCTCAACACATAGCCGGGGACTGGGGAATCAAACCAGTGACCTTCTATTTCCCAGGCAGCCTCTCTCTACCCATTCAGCTATCGCTGGCCCCAAACTGTAGAATAATTCAAGTGATGACAATTAGCGTTGCACTTCACTGCTGCTCTCAAATAACTAAATCAACTAGCCCTTACCCGTTCAAAGATATGAGCTCCAAAATTATGTGCAGTGTGTGGGTTATGGGATGTGCACTGTGCACACAGTATATGAGGGATGGAAAGTAACTTTAACTGGTGCTTGCATGATGTAGGAGCATCAATGTAAGAAACCCGTTTCGTTTAATGGCTACAGACCTGCCTGCACACACACCCCCCCCCCCCCGTGTGTGTGTGTGTGTGTGTGTGTGTGTGTGTGTGTGTGTGTGTGTGTGTGTGTGTGTGTGTGTGGGTTTGTGTGTGATTGTAGCCTGAACAACAGCGCCCCTCCCTTAACATGTGTGGTCACAAAAGGTACTGTAGGCTAAATAGATATAGATACACCATAAAAATGCTAATATACAGCATACGATTTGTGAAAGTGACAAACGGGCTTCACAGTTATGTCAGGTGTGTTCATATGCTGATGGTGATGCGATTTCAGATCAATTGCTCCAGCCACCGAGGAGAAACGCTGTGACAGACAGACAGACACTCACTCACTCACTCACTCACTCACTCAGACATTCGCAAAATTATAGTATAGATATGAGGATACTGCATATCCCAGAGGTAAGCACTGAGCACGTGTATAATTCCAGAGGTAAATATCAAATCTTCCCATGAAGTCATGGTCGGTTAGGGTTTTTTTTTTTTTCTAAAATTATCCCACCATTTTTTAAGGTATAAAATTATGAAATATGTCAGAAATGTCTTTGTATATTCAAGTTATTTATATCTGCTCTGTACAATTTTTGATTACGAAGCCTAAAAAGGCTAACATAAATTACATTTGTATTCATGTTCAATGCCAAAAACACAATTAAATCACAATTATTTGTGTGACAAATAATCGTCAACGTATATTTGTAATCATGATAGCCCTTGTCTGTCATGAGAGCATTTAGCAAGTCCATGTGGCATGCTTCTTCTTGCAGGAAGGGCGGGGAACGTTTTTCTTCTTTTTTTTTTCTTTTTTTTACTGGCAGGAAACAAGTGGACATCCCTCTCTCTCTCTTTCTCTCTCTCTCTCTGGGCCTGCAGCCGTGGAGAGCGAGAGGAGCCCGCAGCTTTCCAAGTGGAACAGA
The DNA here is from genome assembly GCF_963921795.1 of Nannobrachium achirus. Taxonomy (NCBI): domain Eukaryota; kingdom Metazoa; phylum Chordata; class Actinopteri; order Myctophiformes; family Myctophidae; genus Nannobrachium; species Nannobrachium achirus. The sequence goes on from NC_137828.1 coordinate 42,050,622, forward strand.
ACAGGGGGAAAAACGGCAGGATGTAAACGTTTTACAAAAGCAGCTGAGGTCAGACAGTCTCTCGCATGCTGCACTGAACACACTACTGCTGGTGCATTATTGGGTTTTAGGACAGTTAACCTACAAAGCCAAAGTGCAGTGGCTACAAAGAAATGTACTGACAGATGGGTTTAAAAGTGTTTCAACTGGTCAGCCAAATGAATGCCTACATTGTAATTGCTATTGTAATATAAGTTTAAGTGATGATATTACACTAATTGTATGTCAATTTACAATTCACAATTTAGGCATTTAGCAGACGCTCTTGGCTCTTGGTTACCCATATATGGAGACCCCTGGTACCCATATATGGAGATCCATGTACTGTATATGGAGATAACATGCTTACTCAGTTATTCGTTATGTGACATCATAACCTTTTATGCCCATACATGGAGATCCCTGTCTGTAGAACAAGCCACATACATATGGGCTGTCTTGGCCATCTGTCTTGGCCATATATGGATTCTGTTAGTGTGGCCTCCATATATGGGCATTCCCTTATGAAGTCCTGCTAGATATGGGCTTAATATTGATGACACCAGGGAACTCCATATATGGGCATAAAGAGATTCTGTTAGTGTGACATCACAGTGAAGCCAGAGTGATGTCAGAGCGGCAAACACCTTTCTGTTAAGAGTGGTTCCCCTGACATGACATCACAGTGACATCAGAGCATGATGTCAGAGTGACAAACCCATAGAAAAAAAGTGTCAGGCGTGACAGAGATATATACGGACAAGCTGTGACCGCTCACATACTAATCTGCGACCTACAGTCGCAACAATTCAGTTCCAGAACACCATTATACTAGCGCTGAACAACACTGGTGAGTCTGTAGTCTGTACCATGAAGCAGACTTTCACTACGCTCATGGTGGATGGGTAACGTATCAACTGATAAGAAATGCAGAGATAGATATGGTTTAAAACTGACAGACTCCTGACAGGACCGATATCACCCTCTATCACTCTCTCCACTGGCTGCCAGTTATGGTTTAGAATCCATTTTCAGGATTCTCTCTTGTCTGTTAAAGCTCTAAATGGGCTGGCCTGGCCACTCCCATCACTGACCATTTAACCCCTCCTTCTACCTCTTATGGTTGGCTGACTTGTGGCTCCATACTGTAGCTGTCCCCTGCTCCAAACGTTTGTTCATGGGTTTTTGACTGATGCCGGTGCCGCGCTGTGAGCTTGTACATCTGCTATTTTTTAATAGTTAAAGCATAAAATAATGGTTAAAGTGGTTAAAATCTAGAGTGATAAGGATGTGTTCCATGTCTAAATGGGATATATATAAACATAGATTGACATTTATGTCTGTGGTGGTGCTTCTTGTATTGTTGAATCTAGCTACTTTAATTTCTTTTAATGTGCTTAAAATTTTACATGATTTGACTTAACTTGACAAAATCCCCCCCAGCTCTATTCTCTTCAGACCCCTGTTGGCATCAGAAGCAGAAAGGCTACATGTGCCGTTATAGAGGTTGTGTTAGAAAGGAGAGGAGAGCAGACCGTACAGCTGGCTTAATTGGCCATGCATGCAGAGCCAGAGTGTGGTCAAGATTCGAGAACCACGTGATGGATTGAGCCAACTTCCTGCGTTGCGAGGACACCGGTTCAAAACAGTACAGTTCAAATTAGTAACCGATACGCTCACATGTGCTTTGGGCACAAAGCCAAGCCGCCCATGCACCGTCAATGCCGTCATTAGATGTTATATCGTCTTTGTCTGGTGGAAACCTCATCACTACTCCAAAACTTGTACTATTCAAATTCAAAAATTAGCAAAGGTAGCAGATCGACAAGCTCGAAACACGGCTCCGAAGTGGATCTGCTACCACTGATGCTTTTGTTTACGCCCTAAACAAAAAAAGTAGGGCGTACATTTTACGAAATAAAAGAACACAAAAAGAAATAATATGGAGATAAGAGGTTTCTGCCCGACAGCGACATACAGACCACCCACAGCCTGTAATGAAGCCTTATCTTCTTTAGCCCAATATTTATCAGGCTTGATTCTAGTTGAGGATCTTAACCGTGATTGGTTATTATCAGCATGAGACAGCTTTAAAATCTGTGTCTGTGAGTCCTTCCTCCTTCCTGTAATCTTGCTCAACTCTTACTTTGATTTGATTCTCGAACAAATGAATGCATTCTCAGAGATAAATTATTCTTGCAAATGATCTGAGTGACCACTGTGGCAGTTAGTAAATGTTTTCATTATCTGTCTCACATTTCTATGAAGTATCTTTTACTCACTATGACCCTAACGCCTTCTAAAACCTAACTTATTGCAAAAGAAATAAAAATAAATTATGTTGCTATATGTATAGCAAATACTAATGAGACACAGAGGTGGCTTCCGGTTTGAAAGTGTGCCTGGTATCTCAGTCACAGCTCATAATGATCCTTGTGGGAGTTAGGGTTTAAATCATCTCACAAATAAGGATTTATTAATTATTATGCATTTAAATGATCTTCATGTCTCCCAAGGTTCAAGGTTCAAGGTTCAAGTTTATTAGTCTCCCACAGGAGAAATGTGTCTTGGAGACAGAGCCACATCTGCATTGTACATAAAAAATCACACCCGTGTGAAGTGGAGCTGTGTGTGTGTGTGTGTGTGTGTGTGTGTGTGTGTGTGTGTGTGTGTGTGTGTGTGTGTGTGTGTGTGTGTGTGTGTGTGTGTGTGTGTGTGTGTGGATCATGTGTACCGATTTTTGTGACATTTGAAGAAAATATGTAGGAAAAGGAGCAAAAAGTGTGTTTTGGAGAAAATTCAAGATGGCGGAAAATCTATCATGGCGCAAATGGGCGTGGCCTATATGGGGAGATGCGTCATGACCCAAGGAATCCAGGGAAAAAATATTTTTAATTTTCCGACCTACGGTTCAAGAGTTACAGGCCAAAACGTAAAGTGGGGTGTTATGGCGCCACCATGCGGCCAAATGACACAATTATTTTTTATTTAATCCTTGAAATCATTATGAACCTCCTCTCCAAGTCTTGAAACTCTAGCCCCTATGGTTTGCGAGAGACAAATAATTGAATGTGAGTTTTTGCGATTCCCATTATAAGTCAATGGGGAAAATTAATTCACTAATAAATTAATATCAATTAAACTATAGAACCTTTCTCTTAGAAAAGTAATAGCCCACGATTCCCGAGTAAGCCGTTCGATTTGACATATGGCGCGAGTGTGTGGTGGCAAAACTGTGGGACTAGTGGCGTGCCGAAGTTTAGGAAGTTCAGGCTACATACAGACACACACACAGACAGACAGACAGACACACAGACAGACCCACACGGCCACGTATAGGGAGCCTGTGCTTCACACAGCTCCAAAAACACTGAAGATAAAAAAAGACAAATTACAAATAACCAAAAACTGAAAAAGACATACTGCACCCACACCTAACGTACATTGCCTCTACTCAATCTATCGTTTAACATTTTAATTGACAAAGGAATAAATGAGTGCTTATATCTATTGTAATGGCATTCTGGAGTTCTATATCTTCTGCCAGATGGCAGTAGTTCGTACTCTCTGTTCAATACATGCAGGGGGTCAGACACTATGTTTCGAGCTTGTCTTAACACTCCTTGTTCATAGATGGCCTGGGGGTGATCGGGGGGGGTGGGGGGTGGCCATACCCATGATCTTCCCTGACGTATTCGCTAGCCTAGCTATTTGAGACTTATACTTAATAGTCAGGTTACCAAACCAGCTAGACACACCATATCTCAGAATGGATTCTATGCTAGCCCCCTGTAGAAGGTCAACATAATATTCACACTGACTCCGAAGAGCCTTACCCTTGGTTTCCAGTCTCTCTATACTGTCTGATATCTATAAAGTCAAAACCTCGGTCTGTGTGTGCGTGAGTGAGTGAGTCAGTGACTGACTGAGTGACTGACTGAGCGAATCTCAGAAATAACTCAGGCTGACGGGTACACTGAGAACTCTTGACAATGGGTACGACGGGCATCACCAGGTGGGAGCATGCATTTCCAACTTGCATCGTCCAAAGTAGGCCGGTTGCCCTTAATAAAGTAAGTTATTATCAGTAATAACTGCAGCGGTCAATCTATCTCCAGGGAGAGGAGGCACACCCAGAGAAGTATCAATCATGTCTTCCTGTGAATAATGTCAAGAGGCCAGGTCAGCCATGACTGAACTGTTTGGTGATCTCTTCAAGGCAAGCTTCAGGTAGGAATAGGAAACAAACCTACAATATTTTTTACCAAAAAGCTTGCCTTGATATCAATATCGTGACCATAATATTGTATTGCGACCATAATCTAAAAGTAATATATAAACAAAAACATTGTTTTAGCTACTTTTGGAACATTGGAAGTATATAATAGGGCTTAAATTATAAACACCAGGAAAAGACAACACTTAGTTCGTGCCTTTGATATCTCAATATCAATGTAATATCGCTTCTGCCATGCCCCATTAGCCATGCCCCATTTCCATTACCGTACCAAATAAAAACTAGTAAGCATGGCTCCAAAACCGCGAAAACCACACAGAAATGCTGTGTACTGTTACACCACTATTGGCCAGCTCTTCAGAAGGAAGGAGCTTCATTTAGGAGAGAAAATAGAAACGCCAGGAGAGCACAGAGGTTGTCTATTTCCAGGACAAAACTCCACCTCAGAGTAGACCAGAAAAAACCCACTCCGTTCTAATAATGACACAGTGTGTTAGCGTGAAGACATCTCTGCCTCTCTCATTACTTACTGTCTGACAGGCAAGACATGTCGGGTCAACAGTTTGACCAAGAGCCCCAAACCTCAAATCTATTCTTAATAATAATCAACGTAAGGTCATCGAAACCCAACAAGATGAAAGATTACGAAAGTCAGGTTTACCAAAACCCCCTCTGACTACATGGTATTCAAAGGAAACGTATCTATATGCACATCGACTAGTGTGTGCTGGGCTGTAGAGGCTTCATTTCAAAAAGATTGAGCCTGCACACCAAAGCAGGTAAAAAGGTAGTGGTACTTCTTTATTACGAAAAAAGATGACCTGAATAAGATCCACAGCGGATCGAAACTTTGTCAGTTATTTTAAAGAAGTACAGTACCTTTTACCAGCTTCGGTGAGCGGGTTCAACCTTTTTGAAATTTATTCAATAGCAGCCGACAAAACATCAGGTTTTCTTTTCCCTGAACGTTTGAAAAGATTTGTCACATGATGTTAATCAGTAACTATACTGTAATAACACAAGGACTATTTTCTATTCACTTTGATCTCCCTTTGATCACTGGCTATTTTATTAACACTTGACTTTAACAAAACACATTTGCAGAGATTGAACCTGTGACCTTTGAGTTACAAGGCAGGCTCTGAGCGCTGTAGTGTAAACCAATGGTTCTCAATCTGTGGGTTGTGACCCCCAGGGGGGTCTCCCACATGAATTTGGGGTCCCCAGATGATTGTTTTATTGCTCAACAGTAAACAAACCAACAGACAATATAAGTGTATACATACAGAGTATCTGCACATTTATAAAGTTGTAATTAAATTACTTTTAAGATCTTTGTAATACCAAATTGGCCAAATTGTCAAATATTATGTAAGAAAGCGGCAAACATAAACAAGGCATTGTGAGCTTGTAAATCTGTTTTTCACAATATTTATCTGTGGAACCGATTCCAACTAAATGTAATGCCTCAACTCCTACATTCTAAGTGCTTATCAGGGTGTGTGTGTGTGGGGGGGACGGGGTGCCAGTACAAATATGATTATTTTGGGGGGTCACTCACAGCCTGAAAAGGTTGAGAACCACTGATGTAAACTGCTCTGCTGCCCCTCAGACAGCCATCAATTTGTCAAAAGGCAGCTTACGAAAGAGACAATCTCGCATAAATATAGACATGTATATCAATATACATCTGATCTGAGTAGAGCCTGCCACCTCAGCTTCCTGACAACCAACCACAGAGTTGAGTTGTAACTTAAGTCATGCAGCCAAAGAATGGAGCTTACCTTTGATTAAAGGGATATTTCACTTTCAAACATGTTTGGGATGATTTTAACGTCTACTCAGGCTTTTGTGTTTCACCCCTGGCAGTTTTTAAGTTGCTTGATTCAGTATTTAGATATTTGATATTCATTTTATCAGACAGACCCCCTTCCTGTACAAACTCATTGTAACTTCAAACTCCATTTCAACCATGTTAGATTCAGTGAAAACACACATTGTCCTAGTCCTTGAGCTCTGTTCCATTCCAGGCCATGTGGCCCTGAGCCCTCTCTGCCAAAGTCACAGGCCACCAGATTCCACTCAGCAGCACTTTACAACATTCCTTTAAGGTCTCTTGCGGACAACGTGTCTAGAATGTCATAGTTTATATGGGATTGTGTTCGGTGAGAGAGCAACGATTCCAAAACCACAGTATGTAAATAGTACAGTGAAGTATAAAACAGTTCATCAACTGAAACATTCAAAATGTGACTGTAAATGAAATATCATCATGTGATAAACGATGTGGTGTCATAATGGCATAGACTGACATACTGGCCGATAGCCATACCAGCATTTTAGGCAGTATTGTCAGATTTTCCGACATTGGAACGACAAGTTATGAGCTTATAGATCTGCAATTTTCAAAGGATTTTTATAAAGTTTGAAAACTTGAAAATGAGTCGCGGTATTAGTGCCAATACTTTTGTACTCTTACTCAAGTAAGATTTTGAAGACAGAACTTGAAACAGACTATTTCTACAATAGATTATCAATACTTTTACTAAAGGAACAAATGCAAGTACCATTTCCATCAGGGATATAAACTAAGCCAACACACAGCACAGTACACTGACTGGACAAAAATCCAGTGCTGCACACTATCGAGGCTTACAGACAAATGATGCACTGTGTTGTTTATACCTCAGGCTAATACAGAGAGAATCATGCATCGTTGGACTACAACCCCACATCTAAAAGTCCTCCAACACAGTTGTGGAAATAATGCCACCGACCGCTGCACTGATAACATGATAGAAGAAGAAAGGAAGGCCTCAATGAATGTTACAAAAAGTGGTCCGTTTGTTTGAGCACATCTAGGTTTCTTTTGTCTCAGCCGAGGTCCAGACACAGATATAAATACGAAACAAAAGAGCAAAAAGACAAACACTGTTTTGCTGACAATATGCATTTTGAGCTTATATACATAGGACTGAAGTGCTTAATGTATGTTTTGAAATAATAAGCAGAATCTACAAAATAACCAAAGTTTTCATATAATTGTAGTGGAGTAAAAAGTACAATATTTGCCTCTGAGGTGTAGTGCAGTAAAAGTAAAAGCATTGAACATTATAAAATACTCTTTAGTAAATTACATTTACTAAAGAGTAGTTCACCCTTAACATTAATTATTTATTTTCTATCAATTACACACCACATTAAGCCTTGAATGGGTGAACTACTAATTTAAGTACAGCACTCCAGTAAATGTACTTAGTTACTTTACACCACTGTTGGTTTGTCTTTTTTCCCCCCCTCTGAGGGAGAAATATGATAATCGGGGCTACGGGCCACAGCTGTTGGCCTACCTTCCTGCCCGCAGCTGCACGGCATATATCATCAACAGGAGCTATTAGAGAGCGGATTACCCACTATGACCAGGATCAGCTCTGCATGGCAATGCAGCTTCTCAGTCTCTGATCCCCCGGCTCTCTCCTGATTTAGGAAGAGAGAGTGAGGGGTTCACATCACATCTGTCTGGGCCCCAGCCTCCAGAGAGATGGATGGTCATTCTGCCGCTGGTGGACAGTAATGAAGTACATTTACTTTAGAGTACTGAACTTAAAGGGGAGAACCACCCATTTTCAACATTGAACTGTCATTAATATATTCTACCTTTGAGTTGTTATGACATCATCAGGGTGTACTTTGCAAGCCAAACCCCAAAATCAATCCTCCAGTTCTAGGCATTTTTTAAAATTTCCACATAAGAACTCAAAGGTATGTTGAAAATGGGTGGTTCTTCCCTTTGGCTTTAAGTACCTCCTGCACTTTAGTTCAAGTACAAATTTGACTGAGCAGATAGCTTTCAGTCATAGTTGGGTAATATATTTGACCGAGAGTATCTATACTCTCCTTGCATCTTAATCTCATGTACAATGAATGAGCTGATAACTCTTATGTACCTTAATGTCTAATACCATGTATACCTGTTGCTATGTTTATGCACTATACTATGTCTAACCCCATGTACACACTGTACTGTACACTACTCGGGAACGATACAAGTTGGAAACGCATGCCCCACCCAGTTATGCAAGGGTTTTTACGCACATGTTACCTATATATGGACATTCCTGATGTCAGCAGTATATGCCCATATATGGCTATACCCCCTTTTGTGCCCATATGTTTGCTGATGCCATGACGACACATTGAGGTTAGACAAAAGACTCCATATTTGGACATAGCTGCATTGGGAACTCCTAATATGGTTATGGCTGAGTCATGGTGACATGAATCAGAGGTCAGCCCGCTGGGCCGGCGCTTAGGCTGGTCTTGCCATGGCAATCAATTGGCTCATTTGGACCACAGCCAGAGGCTTTTCTGGTGGTTCTGGAATCTGGACAACCGCCTATCCGACCCCTCTTTTTCTCTTTCTGAAAATAACAAATGCATTTTATTTTACACCTGTAAACCTGTGATGTGACAATAATATACTTGATTCTGATTTTACTTCCAAATGGACCCTTACACTTACAGGTCTGTAACTTTGAGAGTGTACAAATGGAACCAAATGGAAATTCCATTAATAATTGTATAAGTGTAGCTACAATTTAGTAAAATAATAATGTATGTAAATAGCACAGCAAGCACTATAAGAGAGAGAGTTCTGCAGCTTTTCCAATACTGGTATTGGTATCGGAACAACTCTACTGAGATGTGCCATCAATGGAGCCATCAAGTGTCACTTTAACCAACAGAGTTTGGAGAGTTTGTTGTTTCTGTAGAAAAAAAGTGCCTCAAGGGATGTATGAGTCAGAGCTAAGACAGCCAGCTTAGCTAGCATGTGCATTTTAAATGAATTGTCGTCATGCAGTTCAACTGGATTTGGAAAGACAAAAAGTGAAACTGCATGAACCCAAGTGTGTCCTCGTTCACTTGTATCATACTAGAGGTTCGTGGGCCTTCGGCCCGCTCACATCTAGAGTCCACGCCCGCTTGAGCACATCTGAATATATAAATATACATTTTCAACTCAAATATTTGATTCTGGGGGTCGCTGGAACATAATATTTTGGGGGTCCTTGACATGAAAAGGTTTTGAGAACCACTGATATAGGGAAAGAAAAATCAGAAAACTATTAGGATTTAGAAGACATCTGTAGAATAAGAATAACATCAGGAAACTTGGATCCATTGACTGAAAAGAATTCCAAAAGCAAATGACTGTCTCTTTCTCTCCGCGTGAAGCGAGTGCAACTATGTGTCCCATGGCTGTCATCAAGCTAAGCTTACTGGCCTGAGGTATAGCCTACTCATGAAAACAACCGGAAGCAATTATAATTTACTGTCCATTTCTAAACCCATAGCAAAAGCAAGTTATTCAATGGATCACAAGTAATCTATCTCAGTGGTTCCAAAACTATTTCAAGTAATGGACCCCCAAATTTATGTGTATTTGGCCGCGGACCCATATCTGAAAAGTTTTTTTGCCAGGGACCCCCAGAACACAAGATTTGTGTTGAGAAATTCTACCATATTACAAGCTGAGCTTGCCTTGTACATCTGCTATTTTTGAATAGCCAACGTATAAATGGATGAAATGGTTAAAATGATTGTGATGCTATTGCAAGGGACCCCTGGAACCCCCTCAAGGACCCCTGAAACCCACTTTGAGAACCAAAGATCTACTGTACATAACTGGAACTAGAACTATTTTAGAGCTATTCAGTAATAATAACTTTTAAATAATGTTTTCTTTTAATGACATGGAGATGCTTTGCAACATAAGAGTACCAGGCGTATTTCCATTAGGTCAAGCCCAGGAGTGGTTGAATGAGATGACATGAGAAAAGAAAATGTCCCTGGTCCGGCCCACGTGATGTGAGAAACACACTCAAAGGAATGCCAGTGCAATGAGGGCTTCCCTTGTATTCCTGATATGGTTCTCTTTCTTAGTGTGATTTAAAAAGCAAACTCAGCAACACAAATTACCGTCTCTGGGCTACAGACAGACACTGTCCTCATCACTGAAAAAACACACAAGCGCCTGAAATACAAGGCCAAGTTAGCCCATACTGCATATTGTCTGTGGAAACCGCATTATGTCCACAAACTGTTACTTTTCAGGATTCAAATTAAAAAATAAGTAGCAGATCTTATAGAGCTTGTATATCTGCTACTTTGTAATATGCTTTTGTGTGACACTGTAGTAGTATGATCTAGTAGGGCACTCATTTATGAAAAGAAGTTAAAATATGGAGATACAGCCTGACAGAAATGTTTCAAACACGTTTCTGTTATTAGTCAATTATTTCTAATCTCATCATTCTCCAGCACACTCATCCAAGGTATCGTGTATAGAGTTGTTCCGATATCGATACTAGTATCAGAAAAGATGCCGATACTGTCTAAAAAGGCTGGTAACGGCATCAACTATGCCAGTCTATGCCATTCCCATACCACGATAGTTATCGACATCTCTAATTGTGATATATGTAGTGCTGGATCCAGGAAGAGGGGCTACCTCACACCAGCTTCCATGTCTGCCCGGCAATCCACAAATAATGATGTCATCTCCTGTTTTGTTTTGTAGCGGATAAGTTAGCAACCAAGTGCTGTTATTTTTAACTTTGTGTCTTCCTATTCCTATCTGGCCGTTCATTGTTTTCCACAACTTCTTGTCTGAAAGCAACTGATCCAAATATAAAACAGAAAATACCTCACAGCATTCCATTGTGCTATAATAATAAAAAAAAGGAAATGCAGGCGATATCTTGAGGAGGAAAGGAAAAGAACATGCAGGTGGAGGAACGGAGGAGGGAACAGAACATCTTTGTGTCATTACGCAGTAATAATCAATAATTGATGCGTGGAGCTGAATTAAAAGGCTCTGATGTTGCAGCAATAGCTCTCCCTCTCTCTCGCTCTCTGCACCTTTTGGTGACTCAGAGGAAGCACGCAGGGCATGACAACTCTCCCGTGGGTCAGCTTTCCCATCCCTCAGGTTACAGCATTAAATATTCAGCCTGTACCTTTTGCATAATTTACTGTGTCAACATTACTGGGGAAATAACTTGGAGACATTGGGAGACACTTGGTCATCATGATCATGAACACTCTAACACTGAGGGTTTGGAGTTCTCTTTGATGATGTGAGTTTTGTTTCTAGGTTTGCTGCTGTAATGCAAGAACGATGCGGAGGGGGATTTAAATAGTGTTGTTTAGGGTTGTGTCGACATATAATGTCAACGTCTCTCTCGAGTCTCGATGTCACCCACGTATCTCAATGTCACGTCTCTCTCTCTCTCTCTTCTAGGTTGTGTTAGAAATCGGTGACTACGTTTAATTTGTCTGTGTTTGCTGTGAGGTAACAAATTCGCTTTGTTTTTAGCATCAGCAAAGAGGTAGTTTGGGTTTTTGTTTATTATTTTGCATTGGTTCAAGTTCCCCTAACATTAATCTGCTTCACTATTTTTTTGTAACTATGAAACTAGATATGATTAGCAATACATCACACATCTTCCACTTTTTAGTTGGTTGCACCTATAATTTAGGTGTACATACACACTGTAGACAGACTTGCTAAATGTGAATAGACATCGCTCCCAACATTAGCATTGTCAGTTCAGTTCTTAAAATCATCACAACAAAAAAGAGCAACAGGAGGACAAAATAGCAATAGACTGGCTGATATGCTGCACTTAAAACCACATGAACTGCGCATCTAATGGGGTGGAAACTACTAGTTTTGGATACCAGATAGGCATCCTGCTAAATAGTTAGACTAACATGTTGATTCAAAGGTAACACATTTCCTATCTAAACAGCAAACAAATATATTTGCTGGTGGTTTTGGTCCCAGCATAAATGGTCTTCCTCGTCATGTGATCTCTGCAGAAATTCCAGAGTGGCTACCGAAGCTCCAGCGCACATGGCGGCCTTTTTCTAACAGATGTTTTTCGTTTGTGCTGCTGCACTCTCTGAGTTTCGGAGGCATGGAGCCAGCGAGGTGATTCCTGAAGTGAGCCTTTCCCTTGTTTCAGTGAATGGAAAAAAAGTGCTCTGCATTGAAAATAAACATATCAGGAGTCAAGTACCATTTTCCAGAAATTCCTATTATTACACTATAAATGTACACAGAACTTAGGGATGATTTATAGCACACATACTCTACTCTAAGCCCATAGCATTTGGAATGCCGAAGAGAAGAAGAATGTGCACTGGGCCTGATCCAATGTGCTTTGTGCACTGCATGACTCACAATAGCAAGCTGACATTGGTTATTGTCCTGCTCCTTTGAATGTTTATCTTTTGGCAGAGGACATGATCTGCTTTTGGGGCTTGTTAACAACTACTATCAGCACAAAAATAACACCACATCCTCGATAGATGGCTGTTTAGCTAACGTTTTCATCAAGAGCGACGAGCAATAAAGCCTTGTGGACAATTGTAAATTGTCTACATGAATTTACGGATGGATGGCATGTCACATAGGCCTCCCTTAATTTTCCAAAATCCAATTCAAAAGTCTTTTAGAGGACTGAGGACACAAAATACCATTGTAGTGCTGTAGTGCAGTGGTTTCTAAACTTCTTTTATGTCACTTTTTTCTTTTTTTCTTTTGTGGCAGGGACCCCCAGAAGAGAAGATATTGTAGTGTATATATGTCTAGAAAGAATGTACAAGCTCACGGCACTGTGATGCTGTAGTGAGCTTAAATCAGTATGTTTGCACGTGTCAAAGGGGGGAAAAGGAGGTCACATCCCATTTAGGCATTATAGACAATAGCAAAGGTGCGTGGCCTGCTTCCCGGATTTTACGCCCCACTTAACCATGAGCAGGCAGGGGCAGTGGTGCCAGCCAGAACCATGGATTACAACTGTGTGGTCACTGGTCACCCACCCTACTCTCCCCCACCTGCCTGACCTTATTACCCTTGCCCCACTGATCAGAGGTCATATCAAATGAAGGTTGTGTTCACACACAGCGTGTAGTAGGGTGCTCATGTTTACCCCAAAACCATTTCAGCATCACACGCACGGCATAACAATAGATGTTGTGGGCTGTGACAGATTGCTGTACATTTAAAACACTGTTATGTGCTGGACTGTGAAACTTTTGACTTTCTGAATCATTCCAAATCCTGATGTTAAAAATAAAAATAAAGTAATAAAATTAAATGAAAGATTTGGCAGTCTCCTGTGGTATCACTGAGGAGAGGACCTCCTAAGGGTCCCAGACCCCCTGTTGAAGACCCATGGGGCTAGCTCTCTCTCTCTCCATCCCTCCCCCACTCCAGTGTCCAAAGCCAGCACTTTGCTAGAGCTTGGCAGCCCTGCTTTGAAGCTGGGGGAGTTATGTAATTGTGAACACAGTAAGCTGAGGACCTGAAAGCACATCATCTCCCTATTTCATATCACCACCCACTCTGTTTGGCTACACTTGCTGCTAGAAAGAATAACAAATCCACAGAGGCCATCGTACAGATGCGTGCTCTATGAAGAGGCCATCTTTCTATACCAGTTCAGGGTCATTACAACAAGCCTTCTTCTGATGCATGGATGTATGTTCCTATGTATGCATGTAGTGTAGCTGTTCACCTCTTTCACTGGAGTGCAGCATTTTAACATGAGATATATATTTAATGACGTGCATATAGATAGATAGATAGATAGATAGATAGATAGATAGATAGATAGATAGATAGATAGAGTGTGTGTGTGTGTGTGTGTGTGTGTGTGTGTGTGTGTGTGTGTGTGTGTGTGTGTGTGTGTGTGTGTGTGTGTGTGTGTGTGTGTGTACTCCGGTGTCCATGGACACCCTTATTAAATATTCTCAAACAACATCATCATCATCATCATCATCATCATCATCATCATCTCAGCTTCAGGGCTGATAATCCTGATGATGGCAAACCTGCTTAATTAATGTCTCTCTAAAAATAAATAAATATTCAAAATAAATAAAAACAGGGTCTTTTTGTTTTGTATCTGGTTTACTTCCCTGATGATGATCATCAGTGGATGTTGTTGGGTGCATTGTGTCACTGTCACCACCAGTATACACTCTTTTGAGTCAGTGCACAGACTGCATACATTATTATCATGCAGAAGAGAAGACTGGTGCAAATAGCCTTGCATTCACTGTGGCCTCCCCCCCTCTCTCTCTCTCTCTTTCCTTACCTCCTCCAGAACGTTGACCGTGTTCCTGCAGCTCTGCAGTCGGGTGGTGAAGCTGGACGTGGTCGGAGAGTTGTAATCCTCTGTCGTTTCCGAAAGAAACTCGGACACCGATATTTGATCCGGCATCCTTTCAGCAGCGGCGGCGGCGGGGGGGATGAATAAGCCCAAAAAGCGGGGTGGCAAGTTAAATAAGCTCTAAAAAAGCCAAAACCATATGGTGGGGGAAAAAAGGGCTGTGCGGAGGGAATTGTTGACTGAGCGCGCCGAACGGGAATACGGGTTATCCGTTATTAAACTACATAAAAGTATTGATATGACAAAAGACGTGTTAATAATGTTATCTTCTTCTACCAGTGACTCTTCTTCTCAAATGACTTCACTGTCCCCGAGGGACATGGGGGGGCGAGGGGGGGGGGGGGGACAGGGAATGCGCGAATTTTTACGCACTCTTTTGTACGTATATTCCTTTTAAAAACGGGACGCCATCCTCAAAACAAAAACCTTGACGAATAAACGCCGCTTCGCGCTTTTAGCTGAATGTCCCGAGGAGGAGGCAGCACGAAAAAGAAAAAAAAGGGGGAAAAAAGAAAAAAAACAGCAACGCAAAGAATAGCGGATGCCCTGATTATGTTTTACAGATGTTGTCGTCCCCGTCCAAAGCCCTCCACGATTCACCAGTCGTTGTCTATCGGTTGTCTATAATAACCCATTGTCCGCGTGGATTGTCTTCAAACGCTGCTGCGAAGGAATTCGTGCTTCCTTCTTTTTATTATTATCGCAGTTTGTCGTTTTTAATGCATAACGCTACCTCTGACATTCAGCCCCTCTCTCTCTGTATCGCTCCCGCTCCCTCTCTCTCTCTCTCTCTCTCTCTCTCTCTCTCTCTCTCTCTCTCTCTCTCTCTCTCTCTCTCTCTCTCTCTCTCTCTCTCTCACCCACCCACCTCGTTGGATGACGGACACAACGAGGAAGAGTTCTGCGCATGCCCGATCAACTGCAGAAAGGTACCGAGAGGCTGGATCCCATAGCCCGGAGTGGTGGTGCCGTGGTGGTCGAACTCCGATTGGCTAGCTGGGTGGTTGTCTCATGGAGACGGCATTGTCCATATATTTATAATAACACAACTTGATGTTACAGTAATTGCATTCTCAGCTGTGGCTCCCGCTTGTTTGACACTGTGCCTCGTTTTATTTATGGGAGATCTTTCGAGCTATGGGAGCTAGAGCCTAGAGGCAGCAACACACTGCAGATGCTGCGTCAAGTTCCATTAAATACGTTGCAGTTACACCGGAAATGGATTGATTCTGCCTTTCAAAATACAATTTGGCCTTCAAAATAAAAACTAATGTCATGGATCAGGGAAACAGAATTTTCATATCAAACCAAATAAAAATAAATATGTGGCCAAGGCCAAACCCATTTTTTAAAATTTTGTGCCAGGGACCCAAAGATTAAAAACAAACAAAAAAACAGCAGATTTACGAGCTAGCAGCCCCTCGTGAACATGTAGTTTACTGTAGATTGACTATTTTTGTACACCCAAAATTTAAATAGGGGTAGTTAAAGTAGGCCTATTTTCTATTTTTTTCTAAAGTAAATCTTATCTTACAATAAATGCGACAAATCTCTATGTGAGTATCTGCCCCGCGTATCTCGAGAACCATTCGTCCCACCGGCTTCAGATTCGGCACGCACGTTCCCCGCCGCGGCGTGGAGTGCGGTACCCGGCCTCGACCCGACCCGATGCACGGTTTTCCGGAACCGGGGCGAAAGGTTCGGAATCTCCGTTTGCGGAGATGAGGTTGGCGGAGCTGAGGTTGCCATGGTTACGTATTGAATGTCATCAGTATGACGTGTTCTGATGTCACACATCTAGCTGCTGACATCAGTATGACGTGTTCTGATGTCACACAGCAGACAGATACAGATATCTCCATATATGGGCATAAATGGATGCAGGCAAACAGATGGTCAAAACGGTCCTATGACAACAGGTATAATGGGGTTTGCATTAAAGGGTGGGGCATTCATTCCACATCAGGGTGTTCTGGAACCGGCACAAAAGGCTCTGACATCACGTATGCCACATGAGTCAACACAGACTTTGGCACGCGCGTTCCCCGCCGCAGCGGGGAGTGCAGTGCCCGGCCTTGACCCAACCCAATACACTGTTTTCCGGAACCGGCGCAAAAGTTTCAGTATCTCCGTATACCAAGCTGATGTCTGACATCAAGGTTTTCCGGAACTGGCACTGTGTCTGCAACACAGTCAGAAGCACAGACAGATTGTCAAAACGGATTCTGACAACAGGTTTAATGGTACTGTTAGTCCCACCGGCCTCAAATTCGGCACACGCGTTCCCGTCCGCAGCGGGGAGTGCAGTGCCCGGCCTCGACCCGACCCGATACACGGTTTTCCAGAACCGGCGCGAAAGGTTCGGAATCTCCGTGTGTGGAGCTGATGTCTGAAATCAGGGTCTTCTGGAACCGGAACTGTGTCTGCAAAATAGTCTGACAGAGATCTCCATAATGGGCATAAAGGGACACAGACAGACAGACACAGAGATCTCCATATACAGGCATGAAATGGACGCAGACAGACAGATACAGATATCTCCATACATGGGCATAAATGGACACAGGCAAACAGCTGGTCTACTCTAAACAGTATAATGGAGTTTGCATTAAATGGTGGGGCATTCATTCCCTATTTACATCGTTCCTGAGTAGGCCTGTCCTCGACTAGACGCTCGGCCGTCATAAAATGGACGCAGACAGACAGATATCTCCATATATGGGCATAAATGGACAAAGGCAAACAGATGGTCAAAACGGGTCCTATAACAACTGGTGATCACCTATAACTTCCAAACGGAACATCCACTTCTCACAACAACAGGAGGTACTGCTCTGAAGGAAGTCTTGGACTTCAAGTACCTGGACTCATGGGTCAACTCAACAGAGCAAGATCTTAAAGTGAGGAAGGCACTTGCATGGAGGGCCCTGAATGGCATGGCCAGTGTATGGAACTCCAACCTCCCCCGACAAATCAAACTCAGCTTCTTCTATGCGACGGTAGAGTCTGTTCTCCTATATGGCAGTGAATGCTGGACCCTGAAGCCAACTCTGCAGAAGTCTCTAGACGGGTGCTACACCAGAATGTTACGTGTAGTGCTCAACATCAGCAAGAGTACACATGTCACCAACAAGAATCTGTACGCTGGAATATTAAGGGTGAGCGATAAGATAGCAGCCAGGAGAATGAGACTTGCAGGACCCTGCCAAAGAGTTCCAAGAAAGCTCCAGTACAAGCCATATGTTTGTTATCCAATACCCTTTATTTATAGAACACATTTTACAACCAAAGTTTGCAAAGTGCTGCACAGAAGAATAAAAGCTATAAGGCTACACTGTTAGTGTCGGGGTAACCTCATGTGTAGGGCATTGGCAAATGATATACTTTCATAGCCAACCCTATATGCAGTTCTGTCAGGTTCTCCTCTAGACTGTGGAACCATTGGCAGTTTGGCACACATGTTTGTATGAAGTAGAAACTGAAATTTATGGAAGATTTGACTGTCTCTTTTTACGTTATTTTTCTTTTCTGTATTGTGCTGTTTTTTTATTGGTATAAATATGGATCTCCCCTGGCCCTCGGTCTGAAATAAAGTATTGAATTGAATACCTGCTGGCAATAAAAATAACTGTAATTCCCAATGCAGGACTTGGTTTTGTATCATTGTGTGGACAAACACAGACAACACAACTTCACAATCCATCTTTTCCTTTGCTAAACCAGCTCAACTGAATTCCTTCCATCAAAATTACAGAAGAGTGAATCTTTTTGCCTTTGGTTACCTTCATTATTTAACATTCTTCAGTCCTTTAGGTGTCAACGGGTGTTTGAGTCAGCTGACACTGACATCAATCCTGAACTTCACATTTTCTTCTTTAAAGCCTCATTTTAAAACCCCACATTAACATGTTCGTTTCATTGGTAACATGCTTTCATAGTCTAATTCACTAAAGTCCACTGTTTCCCAAACAGTGGGTCGGGACCCATTTGTGGGTCACAGACCAATTTTTTGGGTCATTCTTTGGGTTTATTTTCCTACAATTAAAAATATATATATATATTTTTTTTTATATAATTATTTAAAAAAATATTTTATACATTTTAAAACAAACAAATTTAAGACATTCCATATAAAAATATAATAATTCAGAAGTAGACTGAGTCTACCATTTCACTTCCATTCCCAGGCCTGCATGAAAGCAGTACACATGGAATAAAGCTAAATCAAATCTCACAACTGAAACATTTTGTATAAATCAAGTCTTAATCTGTGATTTATGAAACAGCATGAAAGGACCCCTCCACCACCATCACCAAAACTAAGCACTATATAGAATTATGATGTTTAGGTAGTTCTAATACCGAAAACAGAAAGGCCTACTGTATTCAACAATCCAGATTTGCTTGCCAGGAACTGTCCACCCCCCTTTTCTCAGACCAGGTGAGTGGTACATTCATCCATCCATCCATCCATCCATCTTCAACCGCTTATCCGGAATCAGGTCGTGGGGGGAACAGTTCCAACAGAGATTTCTAGTCTTCCCTCTCCTGAGCAACATTATCCACTTCCTCCGGGGGTATCCCGAGGCGTTCCCCCCATCTGGTCCTTGGTCTGCCATGGGGTCTCCTCCGTCCTCCCAGTGGTGGGACGTGCAGCGAGGACCTCCCCAGGGAGGGAGCCCCTCGGGAGGCATCCTAGATGCCCGAACCATCTACATTCATATAGACATAATTATTATCATGAACTTCAAATGAAAAGCACAAACATCTTTCCCCTTCTCTCTTCCTCTCTTGTATGTCCTGTAATTTCTGTCCTTTCAAGAGACATCTCAAGCCTCATTTATACTTCATTAGGGTGCATTTTACTATTTAAATTACAGACATTAATGATCAACAATATAAAAGTAAAAATGTACTTATTAACTAACTCTTGCACTACAATTATAACTGTCATTATACCACTTGTGACCAAATTGCTTTATATAGGCTACTACCTCCAAAAAAAAGGAGGGGGGGGGGGCAACAACCAAAAACAGATTTTTTTTATTGGTTAATTACTGCTAATTAACAGTGTTATCAACCCCTGAATAATGTGCACTTGTGTGTATAACACGTTTGTGTTATTAATTCAACCCTCGGCCTCTACTGTTTTGAACCATAAGCATATGGCGTCACCTTGTGGCCATGTATGCCATTGACATTTCTTGTAGTTTCGGTCCCTGTCTTTATTTTTTTAAACTACCCGTTTGAACTACACTATTTTAAGATAATTCAATGTGCTGTTTGTCTGCTACAGCCATCATGGATGAAAAATAAATGAATTCAGGACCATAGAGTTATTATGAGACCTTTCATGATGGGACCTTTATATTGAAACAGGACGGAAATCCCGTCACAGGCCCTTGACGTGCGTCACCCATAGGGCGTCACCGCCATGAGAGGACCAGCGTTGCCATGCCCGTTTATTATAATAAGCAGATTTGGGCTTGTTTTTATGTAAAGTCGCGTATAAATCATTAGTAGTAGCGGGTTGCGGGTTTTTGGGCTTGTTTATAAATGTTTTAATTATTATTTAAAACTGTGGTTCTCAAATATTTTCGACTAATGGGCCCCCAAATTAATTGTAACCTGAGCTAGCTGAGCCTCGTACCAGCTTTGTGTTGTTAGACTAAAATGTAAAAACAAAAACAATCAAAATATTCAAAATTTTATTTCAAGATTATTTTGAAAATATCAGATCTACAAGCTTTTAGATTGGATATTATCAAAATGCTGATGTGTGTCTGTGTCTGTCTGTCTCTGTCTGCTCTGCTCATTCTCGCCTTGCCTTTTCTCTCTCACACAATCTGGCAACGCTGGCGAGGACCTAGCTAGCTGTATCAGCTCCATGGTATGGCGAGTTGGTGGTGAGGAACGTGACTGCTGGCAAAGAGGTGCAGTGACTTCTTTACAGTGTATTTGTATTAAATTAAACTGTAAGACATGTTACACACAGTTAACAAGGTAATATGGATATTAATTAACCCTACGCTTCTCTTATAACAGTCTTCCAAACTTCTCGTTCCCGAAATCCTGACTATTATTGGAGTGTCTTCGCACAGCTGTCTCCATGGCTGAGGGCTGCTCAGGTAATGCACTGTAATGTCGTGTTATTTTAGAATAACGGTATTTAGTGGGAAATATGTATGTTTCTACGCACTGGGGTGTCTATATGGACAGTGACACTTTTACCCTTGTTGAAAATACGACATTACGTTGAGCCACACAGTTTAACGTGGCTTAATGCAACTTTTTCCAAAACAAAACATTCTCGAAACGACATTTACAAGACATTCGCCATGATATCCCCACCGCTGTAACTTTGAGAACCTGTTTTATAACGGTTTGTCCATGTGCCAGCAGGTGGGCTGGAAGTTATTGTTGGCTAAACCTATTAGCAAAACAACATTATATTAACATGTCAGGCTCACACACAGCTAGCAAGCTAACCTGTTTGTCTGTACTTGCTAATGGCTGCATGCTAGCTTTAAGGTTTTACAGAATTTCACCTCAAAGTTAGGGGAATTTGTTTTAAAAGGAGCATTTGATTTCGGATTAAAAAGTTAACCCGAGTTTTCAGACGGATTTAGTTTGCACACATGAAAAGGTTTGTTTTACTTTTTATTAGATTTAGTCGCCCAATAATCTCTCAAGACCGATATGGGTTCCCAGATTGGTCGCCCAGTGGCTAACAAACTGCTTTGTGCCAAAGGCACACGGTTCAAGGTTTCTTAAGTTGTTCTTGAGTGTTACGTCTTGCAATACCTGTTACAGTATAGGCCTACATATTAAGAGTCTTAAGAGCAGTTCCTCAGTCAGATATTGTGTCAGTAATAATAATAGTAAACATACATCACCAAGGAGAGTACCAGAAAATATCATTAAGAAAAGAGTCAAGGGAGAAAAAAAAAAACATTATTAGATCATAGCAGCAGCAATATCAAAAACAGTTTGACTAGCTAGCTTGAAGGTGCTGTGTGCAAGATTGATTTATTCATTGATTGAATGATTGGTTGATTGATTGATTGAAGACTTTATTAGAAGTTTGCATAGGAAAAGGTAGTTTCATGACAGTACAGTTCACTGGTACAAGGTCAACTAAAATGATAAAGCTTTTGGGCTTGTTTCAATTGGGGTCCCTTTTCTAACTCATATAACAGACTCTTAAATTATGAACATCTATCTCTGAGCCAGTGTCTGGCATTTTGGACTTAAAGTTGGCTTTGACCTCACATTGACAGTAGTTGAGTGGGGCGGGGTAGGGTGGGGGGCACACTGCAGGTAAAGAAAGGGAGTCACAATCTCAAAGCATAACTAACATTCTCTTGTCGTCCAAGGTAAATAAAAAGAAGGCACAGTCATCTAGGCCTTTTTCGCTATCCAGCAATTCCAGCCGGCAGATTCATCGTACTGGGAGGCAAACTGCAGCCGTGGAATACAGTGAGAGCCTGATGGACCACTGGGACCAGTTTATGAACAAACACTATTTAAATAACTGCAACCTTTGTTAAATACTTGGCCCAGGAATATAAAAGAAGACATAATTACACATTGTTTTTTGATGTGTACACTGTACGTTTATTGAGCTATCTAAAGAGCACACAGTACGTTTCTGAACGTGCAAGACTGTTCATCATTGACAGCCTGACAGCCAAATCTTGTGATACTGCCGAGCCAGAAACTATGTATGCCGCAATGCCCAATATACAGTAATAATACAGTGTGCAAAAAAACAACAAAAAAACGAGATTAGAAAACAACATGTGATATGTCTTAGTCTTCTTTTATATTCCTGAACCGATTAACTGTCAAAGGTCTCAGTATTTGTTCACAAGCTGATCCAACTGTGCTCTCATTGACTCCAATCTATTTCACTGAACTTCAGATCCAGTTTTGCCTCCCATGGCGCCTGACTGTCCCACGGAACGGCCCTACCTTCTTATATCATAGCCTTGTTGTGGCCTTGTCCATTACACAAGGAAAAAAGGGAGACAACAGAAGACTCAAATTACATCTCAATTTAGATTACACATAACATTATGGTGACGATTCCTCATTTAATGCCAAAAGCTCAACTGAATTCAGGGTGGTAATCCAATAAGCTTTGCTTTTAAGAAGTTTGTTGGTAATGTCTCACCCTGTGTTGATAAGAGAGACCCTGTTTCAATTCCCCAAATGTTAAGGTAGCAAGAGAGCCACTATTATGATCATTATTGACATATTGATGTGCTATTATTACCATATTTTTGCGATGAATAGCAGCGTTGGGTCCCCAGATTGGGTCATAAACAGATACAGGCTACAAGTGATTTATTGACAGGTGAGAGGCAAGCAGTCTATTCCCACATTGTTGGTCATCTGCCCTAAGTGTTGTTTTTTATTATTATTATATAATAATATCTGTAATAATTGTATGTGCAGTTGTACAGTGTATATTTTATTCATCCCTGCAACAGCTAACATTCTTATTGTTTTACTGGCCACATCTTCTCCCTTTATATTATTGGTATTCTACTGTAATGGTGATTCCTCCTAATTCAGTCACGCTAAAGTTAGTGAATCTTCCACGTGCAGAAAGGTGTGGCCATTTTTGGACTTTGGACGTTGACCAATTGAATGGCCTGTCTCTAACCCTCCTAATAGCGTATATAAAATGTAATCTGATATAGGAAAGACCTAATTGTCCTTCCTGTCTTGCACCCTGTTCCATATAGAGAAAGATGGAGTTGCATCCCGTGCCTTCTTTATTCAGCTTTGTGTCTGCTCCTGAGATGCACTGGACCAGCCTGATTTAGGCTTGAGGCGCGATGGAACCTCCCTTTATTCCCGAATAGCAGAGACATTTCAGTAGATAAACAGGTGTACTATTGCAGTTAATAAATAAATTGTCTTGTGTTGATGCCCCCTGTCTAGCAGAACTGTAATGTAATTCATGTTGCATCTTGAATTCTGATCACCCCATAAGGTGTTATATGGCCTGGTGGGAAAAGGCAAACTGTGTAGAATAGACCGTATATCTGACACCACATAAAAGCCCCATTCTATAAGATCAACAATAATTATAATAGGACACAGGCACTGGAATGTTATGCAAGCCACACCCTAGTAACACATTTTTCCATAACGGGTCAAGATCGTGGTGCAATACTATGGTCACACAATGCTGTCTTGTGAGCATCTCATTCAAGATGACGCGTACTGTATCCTGATGTAGATTTGATCTGTGTAGCTTGATGAACATCTAGGTCAATAACAAATCAATGAATAAATGAATGCAGGTTGGGGTGATTATGAAAGCTCATCAGTCATCAGGTAGCTTACAGTATGCATAAGTTGATTGATAGATGGATCAGCTTCAACAATACATGAAAGGACGAAATTCTGTTCCACTGTTACTATAATCTAACACTACTCCCATTCTCCAGAATGCTAAAATACAATATTCTGTTCATAACGAGACAGAAATATTGCACAGCAAGGAGTCCTCGGCAGCATAATAGGAGAAAGGTTAGGGGATATTACACTTAGTGGGGATTATTGTCCTTTCTTAGAGTTCACAAGTCTGATGGCTTTAGTAAAGAAAAACTCAAGGAAAATCCCGTCTGTTCTGCACCGGATGCTGCGGAACATTTTCCAGTGAAGTCCAGATCATCATCTCTGCTTTCCTCACCACTCTGCACAGACTTCCAGTCTGATGCATTGCAGCTTCCAGAACAGACAGAGATGCAGTTGGTCAGGATGCTCTCTATAGTAACCCTGTAGAATGTAGTGAGGATGGGAGGGGGAGTTGGGCTGAGTTGCTAACCGTAATGCCACTTTTCTCGTTTTCATTTTTTAACCCATGCATAGTCTTAGCTTGTTGTTACCCTAGTCTCATGTGGCCAGACTGTTAACTCCCACAATTTGCAAATGCTCCCGTCATACAGTCTGGGAGACGAAAGTTCTGATCATGACATGAGTATGGGATAAAGCTTGAAGCCTCCTCCCCACTTCTGTTTCGTTTTTACCATCACGCACATTTATCCTAAATATAAATATTAAAATCATCTAAGCGTATTTAGCTTGCTGCTTAGCAGAAACTATATTTTCGTGAACGGAAATGCCAGCTTCCATTACTCGGATTTCAGGAGATGTAGTTCCAGACTCTATATAGCATTTGGAGATGGTGGAATAGTTGTCTGGCTACGCAAGACTATTGTTACCCTAACACTGGGTTATGGTAACAACAAGTTAAAGGGATATTTCACTTTAGAAAAAAATACTTTTGGTCTTTTTATTGTCTAATCCGGCTTTTGGGAACACCAAAGACAGTTTTTAAGTTGCTTGATTCAGTATTTAGATATTAATTTCATCAGACACGCCCCCTTCCTATACAAACCCATTGTAACTTCAAACTCCCTTTTAACTACGATAGATTAATCAAACACCTGTTCTTGTTCTGGTAACTCATACGGTCCTCCTAATACTTGAGCTGGCTGTGCTTTTTCAATTACTTTTTTTCAGACTTTTCAGTTTGTATGTATTGGCTGTCAAGGCCAGAAAGTAGGCTTTCCCACATAACCTCCGGGTATGATGATGATGTCACGTTCAAACCCTCTATTCCCAAAAGCCCAATTAGACGATAAAATGACTTTTTTTTTTAAGTGAAATATCCCTTGCGTGTTATAATTGTTAGATAAAAATCACACCCGTGTGAACTGAGCGGTGGTCGTGGAGGCTGCGCAACAGCAAAACAAACATATAATAATAATTATAATTATAATAAAAAAGATTAAATAAATATTTTTAAAAAATATTTAACTCATTGAGTGCCAATCCCGAACTAGTTCGGCTTTATTAGCGTATCGCAGAGTGCCGATCCCGAACTAGTTCGGCTTAAAAAAAAAGAAATTTTTTTTTTTGGACCCCATCAAATCTGGTGAACATGATTTCAATCGCGATTTTGCATGTTCCACCCCCATACAACCCCATCTAACATACAGGGCAGCCATTTTTGTTTACATAACATGTAAAACATAATGGCTATTATCTCAAGAATGCCTGAATGGATTTCCAATCGGATTTTTTTGTTTGAAAGCTGTGAACAAACTGCACAAATCCACTCCAATGCAATCCAGGATTGCATTGGATTTTTTAGAGCTCATTCTTCTCTGTTTTTTTCCCATGCATGAGGTGTGCAAGGTTTAATCGTGGCTAAATTGCAGAAAATAGATCTTCTAAAATGCTTGGTAGCCAATAGCTAACTTCAAGCTAACTTCATCCTCTTCCTGTACATGCACAAAGGAAAGTGTTCAGGCATGTCATGGCTGCAGGGCTTGTGCATATACCAGCACTGTCTAAGTAGAATTCTCTGGTCATTGGGGCCCTCTAGTGGTGAAAAAGGGGGCACTCAAAGAGTTAAAATAATAATAATAATAATATGGGGGGGGGGGGGGGGGGGGGTGCTTGCTTGCGTGTGTGTGAGAGAGAGAGCCATCCATCCATCCATGTCACTCAGGCCACCACTGGTATTGCAGTTGATGCTCAGGGCAGACTAGACTCAACAGCACCTCTCTGGTCACCAGGGGTACTTAGGCTACATACGGACCCACCCACCCACCCACATACATAGACGGATACACACACGGCCACGCTATGGAGACGGTGTGACCACCGCTCAAAAAAACAACAACATAAAACTATACTAAAAAATAACATCAAACTATACTATGACCCGAGTGACTTTATTGGTATTTCAAGGGTTAGCAATGTGACACGTTCTTCAGTTGAAAATACATTTTACATTGAGCTACAATGTCATACGATGTGGTATAAATTAGGCCTTAATAATTACCCAAAGTAGCTCAAGACAACAAAGCAAGACAATTGTGAACACCCCAGCATACTGTATCTATTTCATGTTCAGAGATAAGTTGTGAAAAATTTCATTTTGTTATTATACTTGTTACATACACATACTGTAGCTTTCTTTATTGGTTCCTCAGACCCACCAGACCTCAGCACAGATGGGGCAACTTCACAGCAGAGACGGAATCAGCAGAGATCCGGGAGAGGTCGGCCCAGACAGGACCACGACAGAAACGTGACTGGCTACAGTAACACTTGCGACCCACCCCACCAATACAGACATGTTCCGCACGGGTACCAACCACCTTTAGCCGATGACCATTCAACTTCTGCAATGCATTACCCGCCTCCCTACCACCGAGGGGATGTGGGAAGGGGGAGAGGAAGGGCGGGGGGAGGCAGAGGAGGAGGAGGAAGAGGGGGGTGTTGGTCAAATGGAGGAGGAGACAACAGAAGTTTAAATGGTGGGCCTGGTGGAGGTTCAGCTCCAGGGTACCAGCCTCCCAGGTGGCAAAGACCCGAAGCTGACCGAGGTCCGTACTGCGGCGATGGCAGAGAGGCCGGTGGCCACCGATCAGGTACCCCTCCCATGGAGGGACCGGATAGAAACGGGCCCAGTTGGCGAAGAGAGGCAGGGAGCAGGGACGTGGGGCATGCTGGTGAAGACCAGGACACCCGGCCCAAAAAACCAAGGAAGTTTAACCAGGAGCAAAGGAGAAGGGTACAAAATGTAAGGCTGGAGAATCAGGAGAATGGGGCAGCGGGAGAAGGCTGGAGGTGCGAGAACAGAGGAGAACAACACTACCCTTCAGAAATGAGGGAAAGGAGTCAGAGGGGCAGGAAGGGTGACTGGAACCTGTGTCAAATTGATCCCCAACAGAAACGTGCAGAGCCAAGACATCGCCAGGGACCGATCAAGCCACTCAAGCCGTTGCCTCTAGAAGAAACCGACTCGGAGAGGGCACGGACCGTAGAGCCAAAATCTCGCCACGGACCAATCAAGCCACTGCATCGAGAAGAACCCGGCTCAGAGAGGGGAGCCAGTGGCCAGGATGGCCCGGCCCGTGGCAAGGAGAGAGACCAGGGACGACGTGCACCACCCCCACAGAACAGAGAGCACTGGAGAGCCCCCCACCAAGACCACAGGCCTGGCCAGAGGAAGAGGGAAAACGTGCCCAAGAGCAAGGAGACACAAACTGGTAAGAAAGACTGCAGCTGATCTACTGTGTATTTCAGTATCAGGAAGTAACCTTTGTTTGCAGGCCACAATTGCTTTGTTCCTCAGCCACTTCCACTGATTTATCAGCCAAGCTAGATATTTCAAGCATAATGTTTGGATTGGTTACTGGCAGAATGGCTTGGAAATAAAACTAACAAACCTGTCAGCCATAAACTGCAAAAGTGTTCCCTCTCTCAGTGAATCTAGTTTTATGAAACACAGGCTCTATTATTTCATGCAGGAATCTGTGGTAGAAATTCTGCATTGGATTTGTAAAAGAAAGAAAAAAATACATTGTGTTTTGCAGTATTCTGCAACCAATTATTTACAAGTAGATGGCATAAGTTGCATTTTCTATAGACCCATAAGATCTATCCATAATAGGTCCTGATCCTGCTCATGGACAGTTTCTTCCTACACTCGTCACACACACACACACACACACACACACACACACACACACACACACACACACACACACATACATACACACACACACTCGCATATCGGTATACTTTTTATTCTGATTTGTTTGTTTTGTCTTCTTATTGTTTTTATATCATCTCTATTTCACTGTGTTGAGGAATGCTTGGAGTACAAGAATTTCACCTGCCTGCAATGTTGCTGTGCATGCGACCATAAAGCAACTTGAACCTTGATAAGATCATACTGTGTAAGACACTCCAACAACAAATGTTGTTGAACTCTACCCCAACAAATGTACAACTGATGTGAAGAGTTTGACAATTTGTTTTATAAAAGTGGATAAATAAGGCCTGCCTTAGTTTAAGAAACACAAGTGTTGTCTTCCTGAACCCCTCGAACCCAGTGGTGTAAA
This sequence comes from Nannobrachium achirus, assembly GCF_963921795.1. Lineage (NCBI taxonomy): Eukaryota > Metazoa > Chordata > Actinopteri > Myctophiformes > Myctophidae > Nannobrachium > Nannobrachium achirus. The sequence goes on from NC_137828.1 coordinate 42,079,064, forward strand.
GTAACTAAGTACATTCACTCAAGTACGGTACTGTACTTAATTACAGTTTTGAGGTATTTTTTACTTTACTGTAGTGTTTCCATTTCAGTACTATTACTTCTACTTCTACATCTCAGAGACAAATATTGTACTTTTACTGCACCACAATTATTAGAAAACATTAGTTACTAGTTACTTTTGTAGATTTAGATTATTGTTACAAAACGTACATTAATCTCTTCAGCCCTATTTAAACTTTGGCTATTTGAAAATAGACGATCTACAAGCTCGTGATTTTATACACAATGTTACCTTGTGAAACAGGACCTTCTGGATAATGACGTTTTGGTACTTACTTGGTTGTAAATTTTGATTACCGGACTTTTACTTGTAGAAGAGTGTTTCTACACTGCAGTATTGATACTTTTACTTTTACTACTTTTATAGGATGTCTGATTGAACAGCTGTCTGAAGAGAAGTATGAATGCATGGTGTGCTGCGACGTCATCCGTCTCATGGCCCCTGTGTGGAGCTGCCACAGCTGCTACCACGTCTTCCATCTCAACTGCATCAAGAAATGGGCCCGGTCCCCGGCCTCACAGGCAGAAGGTAGAATCCTAATTAGGAATGGGACAATAATCATTATTATTATCGTTTATAATGATAAAAAAAAACACTTGCAATAATCCTACCTTGGAGATTTTAATTTAGCGTGAAATTATCCTCCTTCATTCACTGGGATCAATGCACGAGCTGCATATAAAACCTCTATAATTGGTAAAACGGACCTGGAAAATAGCTGATCTACAAGCGTCACAACGTGCCGCGTTGTGTGCTTGTAGATCTGCTTTTTGGGGGGGCAAATGTTAAGCCCCATGATAATGGATGTTGGGGATATTTCATATTTGTATTATCGAGATAATATTGTAAATCGCAATGTCTTTGTTCACAATAATCGTGACATGGGATTTTCATATTGTCCCATCCCTAATCATCATTATGTACACACTGCCTATTAGGCTGACCCATCCCTAATCATCATTATGTACACACTGCCTATTAGGCTGACCCAATCAGTCTTGTGTTGGCTATTGCAGTAGATTTTCAAACTTTTTCCCATGTCAAGGACCCCCAAATATGTATTTGGCCGCGGACCCCCCTTCTGAAAATGTTCGTGCCAGGGACAAGAAACTTCTGATTTTATTTGATGCTGTAGTATGATCAAGTATGTGATTTATGGGGGGAAAAAATTACACAAAAAGTTATATGTAGATATAAGGTTTCTGCCCGACCGTGACATTTTCAACATTGCCTCATATTCTGCTTAGTGCAGTCAGCTCTGTGGATTACGGCACAAACGTCCTTCATAGAATAACGCACAGTAATCCATAATGTTGCTTTACAGACAATACAGGGGCAGGGCACAGTTTCTGAACAAAAGATGGCAGCGGTGACCCCATAAACAAAAAGCAATGCAGCTAATGCTGCATTCAAAGTCCCATGGTGCTGCATCAGCAGTATGTTGAATTGCTCAGCAGTTTGGATATGTGTAGGCTTCTTCTTAGAATGTCTGCTGTTCAATGTTTAAAAAAGTAAGAGCTCATGACTAAATAACTATATTGGATCTATTGGAACACAGGTTATTTTTTCCATCTGGTGAAAAGTAGCCGTTTTGGACATTTTGATTTTCAGGGTTTCAACGCGATTTTTAATTGTTACAATTAAAATGCAAATTGTTGAATGACTTGTATTGAATTAAAATGTCCCTTCAGCAGATTCAACTGATGGTTGGCGTTGTCCAGCTTGCCAGAATGTTACGATGAAACCACCAACCACCTATACCTGCTTCTGTGGTGAGTGGCATGTCAACAGACTGCCTTTGTTAACGGAAAAGATGACGGAAGTAACATTTTCCTTAGCCTCAGGGGCCAGTCTCTTGTTTCACTGTCACCTCGTGTTTGTTTGTTGTTGTTCCAAACACCTATTGTATAGTGTCAATGTTGAACTACTCCATATTCAGTATCTCTGAAGCATGCACTTGCGGCGAGATGAGAGAGTAAAGCTGGTTGCACACTGCTGCGTTTTTTCGTTGCGAGAAACGTTTTTTAGGGCAAGGGGAGAGAGAGAGAGAGCAAGGGACCCAGTGGTCCGAAATTAAATATGAAACAGGCGGCAGTGTGCCAGGTTAATTTCTTGATTTACATGCTCCGAAATTCGCTCCTATATTCGGCCGAAAAAACGCAGCAGTGTGCAATAACCTTTACGTAATGTTTTTATACATTTATTTTTTTACTTAGCTTTTGCTCTTTCAGCTGTGTATAGAAAATATTTAGAACTTAAAACAAAGCAGAAATAAAAGCAGAAATCAAGATGCATAACATTTTGACTGTAGTCATAGTAGACCACTCAAGGGTTTGAGTGGTCTTAGTATGGGCATAACAGACCTCCCATCTTTTTAATAATTACATCTGATTGAAGTCTTAGGGCATATGTAATTTGTTCCACCTGATACATTTACCATACCTCTTCTGTCTACTTATTGTGTGTCGGTGGGTCTGGTTTCAACCACTTAATTGAGATACAGTGATCCATTTTTTTTTTTTTTTACCTTTTGACTGACAGGTAAAGTAACCAATCCGGAGTGGCAACGTAGCGAAATCCCCCACAGTTGTGGTGACATGTGTGGGAAGAAGAGGAGTGGAGTGGACTGCAACCACCCCTGTAACATGTGAGCCTAGTACTGTACATGTCATCAACCCCAAACACATCTTCGTTCTATGTGAAGACTTTGTGACTTTCTGTCTATAACTGATGTATTATGTTTTACCTTCAGCTTGTGTCATCCTGGACCTTGTCCACAGTGCCCTGCCTCTGTAACAAAATCCTGCGTCTGCGGTAGAACCAGGTTAGTATAGGGTGGATGGGTTATTCACCAATTTCACTGTCCATGTCTGAATATCATTTAATGTTCATTTAATGCAATACTTTTTATATGCTAGGACTTGTAGCTATCCCTGTCACAATTATTACATAATCGTCTAATCGCCATTATTTGAGATATTCACATTATTTTGCATAATCTGGCAAATAGAAATTATAAATTTTTTAATTTTATTCAAATGTTCCAAATAAAACACAATTAAATCGTTAATTGCAATTGTGTTATGACAATCAATCGTCAACTTAAGTTCAGTAATCGCGACAGCCCTACACAATACAATACAGCATCTCCCTATATCCGCCTCTGTGTGGAGTCAACAGCAGCCCCAACACTGACCAAACCTTGTCTCTGCTGCAGTCAACCCATGCGCTGTGGCCAGGCTGCCGTCGTCCAGTGTGGCCGTGTGTGTGGAGCGCTCCTCAACTGTGCTGAGCACTCCTGTGAACAGGTGTGCCACAGTGGAACATGTCAGCCCTGCCAGCTCCTAGTTCAGCAAGGTGAGTCTCACGTAATAAACCTAGACGGTAATAATACTACTGTGTTTGTCTTCCCAGTTGTCATGCTGGTCTTAGATAGTCGCTCTTAAAAGGAATTAAACTAAACTTACAACATTTTTTTTTTCTTCTTTATAGTTTGCTATTGTGGTGTTACTTCTCGCGAGGCCCTATGTGGCACTGACAAAAAAGGATATGATGGTTCTGGGCATTTCTCGTGTCAAAAACCATGTGGGAGGTAAGTCTGACCTTCCACAAATAGACAATTTGGCAATAGTCCGTTAATGCATTGGCTTGCATCTCTCCATGAAATTCATATTTATAAATCCCCATCGCAAATTGAAACGCCTTGATGTTTCTCAGGATGTTGGACTGTGATGCCCACCGATGTGAGCAGGTGTGCCACCCTGGGCCGTGCCAGCCGTGCCCTCTGTCCCCCAGGTTGGTGAAAAGCTGTCCCTGCGGGCAGACACCCCTGGCTAAGCTCTTGGAACTGGGCTACTCTGATGCTGAGCGGGAGACGTGTTCAGATCCTATCCCCTCCTGCGGAAAGACGTGCAGCAAGCCACTGGCCTGTGGCTCCAATGGTAGGAGGAGGGAGGCTGGCAGTATGTTGTTCATTAGGAAAATTGTTGTTTTGGTGCACTCTTATGCTGCATTCATACTAGTGGCGACAGACCACAAGTCATTTTCAATCAAAGCCAGTCTCAAGTATTACAATTTATGGGGGGGAATGTGTTTAATAGCCCGCCTGGGAAGCAGAAGGCCCCAGGCTTGATTCTGGGGCCCCGGCATTGTGCCCATGTGTCCCTGAGCAAGACACTTAACCCCTAACCCCCTCCCTGCTCACTTGAGAATTTCCCCTGTGTGATTAAAATAGGTCTTACTAAATTACTAAAGTTTAAGCACATTAAGAGATCTGGAACCAATGGACAGACTGATTAGAAAATGCTGCTACTCTGTGATTTAGCTCTTCTCCTTTTTGTACTATTGCTGCTACAATGACTGACCATAACACATTTTACTCCTACTGTATGTACTGGTGTATAATATATAAAAAAAGAAACCTTGAACCTAGATCTACTCTCCTTCTCTCCCCATAATTCCTGCTCCGTTCCGTAATTGGATGAAAATCCATTTCTTGATGTTTCCTGTGCTCTTTACTCTTTGTATGTACGCGTCGCAGTGTGGCTTGAGAAACACTTAAGAATCTTGCAACGTAGCTGGTCACGCTTGGTAGTTTTGTAGCTTTGTTGCCACTAGTGTGAGCACAGCATCAGTCTGCTCCTATATGAAATTGGTTTCCTATTTTCTATGGGTTCACTTCAACAAATTAATTGATCAATCCCACAGAATAAAGTTGGTATTTTCATTGACATGTTTCAACATGTTTATCTTGTAGTGGTGTCTTATATGATCTTGCACTTTTAATACTGTTCATCTGGAAGATGAATTAATGTTGGCATGATGTTATTTTCAGACACTGTTCATATATGTGAGAAGCTGTGCCATGAGGGACAGTGTGGGCCATGCTCTCTTACCTCTACTATCGCATGCAGATGTGGCGCAAAGATTAAGGTGGGGATAAACATGTCATGGTACTATACATCAAGGGTTCCCAAACCTTTCAGGCCACGACCCCCTAAAATAATCACATTTGAACTGGGGGGACCCCCCACCCCTACAATAACGTGTATGCCCCTCCCAAAAAGCTTTTGTCCAATGCTAACTTAGAATTACTTCCTGCTTGCCAAGGCAGGCAAGCTTTTGTCCAATGCTAGCTTAGAATAACTTCCTGCTTGCCAAGGCTGGGAGGGGCATAGTGAAGGGCTAATTGTAGGCATTACATTTAGTTTGACTCGGTTCCACAGATAGATATTGTGAAACTAGCCGAACTACAAGCTACAATGATTGACTCTTTCTTGCTTAATATTTGACAATTTAGCCAATTTGGTATTAAAAAGGTCTTAAAAGTCATTAAATAGTAACATTAGAAATGTGCAGATACCCTGCATAAACTTATACTGTAGCCTATGTTGGTTTGTTTACTGTTTCTATATCATCTGGGACCCCCCCAGTATAATTTGGGGACCCCCCTGACGGTCCCGACCCCCAGTTTGGGAATCACTGTTGTACATCTTATGCACTTAAAATACAGTAGCTTTATAAAAGTACCACTGTATGTTCTTTACAATTGTCTTGCAAAGAAAATTATTTACATACTCCTTCCAACCTTTTCAGGAGGTCCCCTGTGAAACGATTCACAATGAAGGTGAGATCTATAAAGCCGTTCTGTTTAGATGGTAGTACAGTACATGTGCACCTGTACTCCAGTAAAATATTTCTCTCTTGTCCTAGACCAACTTGTCTTCACTTGTGAGAGACGATGCAATAAGAAGCGCACTTGTGGCCGCCATAAGTGTGGGGAGCTGTGTTGTGTTGTGAGTACTACTGACAGAAGATGTGTTTTATGTGTGCATAAGTTTGATTCAACTCTGTCAAACATCTGTTATAAGGGGCTGCCATGCCCCCATAGTCTTGATGCAAGTAAAAGAAATCCTGAAATGGAGGAGGAAAAAAATCAATCTATATTGATACCTCTGACTTTTAATACTATAGTCTGAGCTGTCTAAAAAGTGAATGAAACAGCTCATGGATTGCTTGGAACTTAACTAAACCTTCATAGAAAGGAAAATGACAAATCTATCAAGAGGGTAAATGAAAATGCATTCAGCCCTATCGACTGTAGACAAGTTTGTGTGATTATTAAAATGTCAGCATTTTTGAGCCTATCAATCATCAGAGACTCGATACAGTGACTCGAAACACAACATGTTGCAATTAACAAGCCGGGGTCCAATAATTGCGTGGCTGTCATGTGGATCTCTGACGACGTATTGATTTAGAAGGCAGATCGAGATGTCAGCTGTCCATGTTGCATCCACGTTGTATCTATTTATCTTCGCTTGCCTCTTTTTGTTTTGTAGCTAGGGCTGTCACGATTATAAAACTTGACATGAGGATGAATGATTAATGAAAAATATGACCAATGAGATTCTTCAAAAAAAGAAAAGAAAAAAAAACATGTTTGTACTCCTAAGTCGGTGGTTCTCAAACTTTTTAATTTCAAGAACCCCCATAACTAACGGGTCCATTTGGTTCCATTACAGAGCTGTAAGGGTTCATTTGGAACCCCCTCACTGCCTGGACCCCACTTTGAGAACCACTGTCCTAGATTTATTTTGAGCATTTGCGGTGCAAACCGCTCCACCATTTGACAGTGTGTATGTCTGTGTGAATGTACGGGGACGGCCTCAACAGCTGCAATACTGCTGGATGACCAAGTGGCGCTGTTGAGCAGCCTTGAAATTAATGGACAACAACACGAGTGTACAGTATATGAAATTAACTACTTCAAGGCACCGCTCACTTCTTACTGGGTGTTTTTTCTTTTCTTATTTTTAATTACACTCTGTTTCCAGATCAGTACTGTGGAACGACCGATACGCAAGTTGTAGGTATCAGGAAGGGAAAAAAAATCCATACATCTCTAATTGCATCCTGATGACATTCAACTGTAGAGGACATTTTTAGAAACTCTAAAATATACTGTGTGTCTCCTCTGTATAGTGTGTGTGTGTGTGCGTGTGTGCGTGCGTGCGTGCGTGCGTGCGTGCGCGCGCTCTCAGTATACTAACTGTGTCTCTCCTCTCAGAATGTGGAACACAGGTGCACTCAGATCTGTGGCTACAAGCTCAACTGTGGGCTCCACCGCTGCCAAGAGCTATGTCACCGTGGGAACTGTCATCCCTGCTGGCAATCCAGTGAGTCCCATGCGTGTACTAAAGGCCCAAATACATGCTCCTTCCCCCGTCACAACAGTTGTCTGAACATACTTGTTGCCCATATTTTCTCCCTCTTGTCTATGATAGGCTTTGATGAGCTGGCGTGCCACTGTGGGCAGACCGTGTTGTACCCTCCCATCGCCTGCGGAACTAAGCCCCCAGAGTGCAAGAATCTGTGCACCAGGAGGCATGAGTGTGATCATCCAGGTACAAAATAAAAAAGCTGTTCTTACAACATATTCTTACTTCCTGCTATTTCCCATGATGATGTTCTTAAAATTCTTGTTTGATGTTGTTTCTTTAGTGTTTCACAACTGCCACAGTGAAGAGAAGTGTCCTCCATGCACGTACCTCACTAAGATATGGTGTATGGGCAAGCATGAGGTAACCTCATAACATATCCAATAACCCAGTGATTCTTGGCCTTTTTCATTTCAAGGACCCCCAACTGGAGCCACATTTGGTTCCATTTTCACACTCTCAGAGTTAATATCATACTACAGTGTAGATTAGGGGGTCCCAGAGAGAAATGTCTGTGGTCTAATGCATATCAAAACGCTGGGGATCCTTGAAATTAAAATGGTTGAGGATCTCTTATATGGGTCCCTGGCATATCTTTTCAAATGGGGGTCCGCGAGCTAATATGTGTCAATTTGGGGGTCCTCACCATAAATTAGTATACCTGTTATTGTGTTGCCAACTCTTAATTTTCCATGGCACATTCCCTGGTGTACATTTAAAGTGTCTAAAATATGTCTCCACTTTTTACCCACACAGCAAAGGAGCAACATTCCTTGCCACTTGCAGGACATCTCCTGCGGTCTCCCCTGTGAGAAGGTGCTGCCGTGTGAAATGCACCGCTGCAGGCGCATCTGCCACCGGGGAGACTGTCTGCTGGAGGCCGCCTGCCACCAGCCCTGCCTTCTACCTCGTGCAGACTGTGGCCACCCCTGCTCTGCTCCGTGCCATAAAGGCAGCGGCTGCCCTCGCAACACGTGCACTGCCAAGGTACAGCAGTACAGACAGAGTCAGACACACACTACATTGAGTTCAAAATGGTGAAGCCACTGTTATAGTAGTGGTGCACGCATCATAGTGAAATACAACTAGATTGTACCAAGTCCTGGAAAAGATGCGCTGTGATTGGCCATTTGTCACTTTGAGGCACTTTGAGTGACAGTTGGGGCAAACGCCCTCCCCTACAAAGCTTCCCCTCCCCTACTGGGCGGGGCTAATAGACAGAATGCTCTATCTTGGCACTGACCTCTGTGGCTTGGCTCGCTAATCACTAGATTCCCAATCCACACCTCCCGGGTTCGCATACTGCTTGTGCCACTTGTTTTCTGCCCACCGCAGATAACTCTTTTTTTCTTTTTTCTTTTGTAAGACACCGCCGAGTGAGCGAAAGCGAGCGAATCGCGTGTGTCGAGCGTTGTGAAGGTCGCTTGAGCCGACTCAGCGCCGTTCAAGTTGTAAACCATGGGGCCAGAATTGTAAATATTGTTGTGGGGACTACTTTTGCGACCGACATGCAAGGCTTTCAGCCAATCGAACACAGGCAGGGTGGTGCTTGGCAGAATCTAGTTGTATTTCACTATCATGTTGTGCACACATCAAGGCACTGTTTCCTGAATAGTGGGTCGGAGGCGTTATTAGAATCGGACAAAAAAAGGTCTAAATTTGTTAATTAAAAACAAATTCATTCAAAACATTTTTTTTTAATAATTACATTTAAAGAAAAATCCATTAGCGCTCGGGTGTCGGCAAAGTCCCTCCCCACAACCATGGAGGTTGTGAGTTCGAATCCACCACAGTGCATCCGGCTTTGTTGAGCATCGAGGAGAAAAGGGTAAATTATTGGCTACTCTAAATGTATTTATTAAAAAACATTAATTAGTAGTGAAAATAGTAGATCTACAATCTCACAACATCTCACAACGTTGCATCATGAACTTGTAGAGCGTCTATTTTCACTAGTTCGCGCCCCGAACCATTGCATCAAGGCAACTAGAAATTAAATCCTGTGTACAATGTACATGTACATTTCCACTGGATCCAGTGTAGGTGTTATGTAACACCCAGGGGAAGCTTTGGTTCTCAACGTGGGAAGAAGCTACGGTAGATGTTGGCTGCACAGAGGAGGCAACCTGCCGGAGCTGGAGTGGGAGGTCTTCTGGTTAAGCGTGTAGACAATGACACTGTGTTTAGGGCCTGGACACAGCAAGTGGTGCAAAGGCCCTATTGACATGCAATTATTATTATCTTTAGGCGTTTAAATGTGATCAAAAACCCACAAAACCTTGAGAGAAACATTATATATTTTTGGAGGTGTTTGACATGGGTGTGTGCAACAATGGCTCGACCTACAAAATGTAACCATTTTCACAAGGTCATTGTTATCAAGATATTCTTCCTATCTTTTCACAGGTGGCTCTACAGTGTCATTGTGGCAGAAGAAAGGAGACTGTGGTGTGCACAGATGCTACGAGCTCATATCAGAAGTAAGTTAATTGGAGCATGTAGCTGATTTCCAACCTCATATCTCGATCTGCGATAGAGATAATGTGGAAAACAGCTGTAGTTGTTACCCATCTTCTCTGCATCTCTGGGAAGTCCTGCAAAAAGGCAGATGGAAAAACTCTATAGTTTTTGCCTCTAGGTAGCCAAAAGCTTGTGCACCACCAGGGCATAATGGTACGTGTGGGCTCTCGGTGAGCCCACACGTACCAGTGAGCTGGTACTTGTGAGCTGGAGAAAGCTGAGCTGGAGAATTCAGATTTCTACACTGTGAGTGAGGATCTTATTGTTTCAACTGTCTTAAATTAACCATCTTTAATGATTGCATATCGTCTCTGTCAGGTGGAAACCTCATATGTCCAAAACCTCATTATGTCCCAAACTGTTACAATATCTACTATCTACAATCTCAAAACGCGTCACTTCGTGCTTTGTTTCGAGCTTGTGGATATGCTACTGCTACTTTTGTGTGACGCTGTAGTAGGATCGAGTAGGGTGTTCTTTTATGAAAAAACACAAAGTTAGAATGTAGAGATAAGAGGTTTCTGCCTGATGGCCTGATTTTCTGCTTGATTCTGTATATGCCTTCACATAAAGAAGGCATATTTTACAGTGTGATGAAGTCAAACATGTATGCATTTGTGTACTGTAGGTATGCAGCCATTGCCATGGCCAGCAAGCTGTCTGATATGCAGCTGGGTGAGTCTGTGGACATCGGTCAGCTCATCACCAAGAAGGAGCCAAAGCTAACCAGGTAGAGTAATTTAATAAACGTATTTGTCGGACAAAATTATACAGACTGCAGTGAGATGATATAGAGCTGCATAAAATGATGGAAATTGAGTTGAGACCGTCGATGATATATTTGTATTACCGATTTTAAAATGACAGCTGTCATAACCCTGAAATCCTTCCTCTGCCTTTAGGCTGGAGTGTGACCAGGAGTGTGCGACACTGGAGAGGAACAGGCGCCTGGCCGAAGCCTTGGAGATAGACTCCTCTGTGGACCCCTTCAATGTCCGCTCCACCTGCAAGTACAGTGACAGCCTCAAAGACGATGCAAGGTTTGGACCTTTTAAATTGAGTAATAACTCACTCCAGGCCATGGTATATTGTCCTAAGGGGAGTTATTTGCAGAGGGCTGACAACCCTCTGCCTTTAGCTGTGATATAAGGGCAATCTATAATGCGGTTGCTCTTATAAAATGGTTACCAAATATGGCAACATGAAAACCATAGCCGATCAAAAGTAGCAGATTCGCTAGATGGAAGCGACAGGTTTTGAGCTTTGATCTGCTACTTTTGATATTTTTGAATGCTTTGCATGTTTTGCTTTTTCAGAAAAGACCTGAAATTTGTCAGTGAAGTAGAAGAGAAGATCAAGAATGTTGCTGAACTTGCTAATAAGGTAAGGATTAACTCAAAACAAAAGAAATAGCATGGCTGGCTAATAGAGTTCAATAGTCCACAGATGATATACCAGACCAGTGTATGGACATTATTGATGGTAGAATTACACTGATGTGTGCCATCTAATTAACAAATACTGAACACACAGTTGGCGTGGATAAGCAAATTAAACCAGACACCCAGTTTTGTTTTTGCATCTGCATGGATTAAAGTTCAACTTCTCAGTAGCCACAACTGATTTCAGTATTTTAGTTCCATAGAAGTCAGCATGTCTTCTATGAAAGCATGTGATGGAAAGATTATTATATTCCATATAGACAGTTTTCCCCCAAAATATTAAAGTACTCTCACACAAGAAATGAGTCCACACCAGTGTAATTCCGTTTTCTGTTAGTTGTATTGAAAGTATAGTTCAGAGTTCAAATTGTACGGTACACCCATCGTTGCTTCTCTGCCTAATAGACAGTTGACATGGTTTTATATAGTTACTTTAACAGTATGATGTAATAGGTGACCGTGGTCACCTCATCGGCTGACCTGACCTTTATCAGTGGTCAGAACACAACAGAATTGTTGATTAAAGATGGTTTGCCAGTTACATACTGTATCAGGCCCTTGTACAGTGTCAAGGCTGTAGGAACAACAAAGTTAAAACAACAGGGTTTGTTTTGGAACACAGGGTGGCAAACAGCACAATCAAAGAATTAAGATATTACCGTTATACACAAATTGGTACACACTACTATATTATATTACTGTAATAATATTAACCCATCAGCATGTTGTCATGCACTGAAAATATGATATCGACAAGATTACAACGCGTCACACGTGCGACATGTTGTGATCAGTGATCTTGTAGATAATCTCTCAAGAACAGGAACAAAACAGCACTATTTTTCCCTTTTCTTTGACGATGGCTAGCCAAGATTGTCTTTACACACACACACACACACACACACACACACACACACACACACACACACACACACACACACACACACACATATTGAGTGTGCCTGCTTCTCACCAAAATTCAACACGGAAGGAGAGAGTAGATCCAGGGCTGCAAAAACGACACAGAAAGGAGATCAATCCGCCATTACTGCTTAGTTTTCACAATACAGGCAACTGTGTTTGCTGTGGCAACGGCAGACACACGCCCCTGCCCCCTGTGCTCAGTCTGACACCAAAACAGGATTTGATGAACGCTCGCCATGGCGTTATGGGGCATGAGACGAGCGCTCGTCATTGGCATGAACAGAGTTAATGGATGCATATGCCCATGTCTGCAGGGAAAACAGACAAAAAGGAGCCATTGCTTTCCACCCATGAACCGGGAGCATCGGAGGATTGTCCACGAGTTGGCCGAGGTCTACGGCGTTGAAAGCATGAGCTACGACAGTGAGCCCAAACGCAACGTGGTCATTACCGCTCACAAGTACTGTACATTTTTCCCCCCTAAATCTCCTCTAACAGGCAGCAATAGTATGCATGTACCGTTTTATTTCTATCTGGTGGAAGTAGACTTTGAGCTCACGCTGTGTTTTTTTTTTCTCCTTCTTGACTAGGGGGAAGGCTGTCTGTCCAAACTCGACTCTGACATCTTTAATAGAGAGAGAGACAAATACGAGGGCCCCTCCACCCATTGCCCACATCAAACAGCACAGCAGCAAGCAAGTCATTTTTTACACACATGATTACTGTAATAATAGCCAGTTTAAGCAACGCAACGGCAACGGCAGATGACAACGGTAACCGGAAATGATCCGTGCTCGATAGATAAACCTGCCGTCGCCGCAGCCGTCTCTACAACGCCAGAAGGTCCCTTCCCACGTAGCGCCTACTCCGTCTGCTGCGTGTACGCGTCGCCATGGGAACCAAATCGTTCAGTGAAAGGAGTGGGAACCTGCCGCCGCCGAGGCTTTGCTTAACCATTTTGATCGCTACGGCGATTACGTCATAGCAGCCGTAGTCCGCCTGGCGTTGCCGTCCTGAAAATCATCTAGCTTAAACTCGCTAATATGTCTAAACTACTGGTGCATCTAGTGTCCAGTCCGGTGCGCCATCTGCTTTAAATAACTTCAGAGACATTGTGAACCAGTCTGTGACCTACCTGACACCAGGGTCTAAATATCTGTGGATGACCACCTCCAACCACTGCGGATGTGCTAGTTACAGTATATTGTATGATCACACTTTCTTTAAAATAATGTTTTGTTGATTAACTTTGTTTGCTTTGTGCTCTAGTCTTCATGCACGTATTTGTCAGAAATGTTCCCTATACATGGATACCTAGATCTAGGAAAACCTTTGGTTCATCTTTATAAAACAGACATAGGAAAACATTAACTACACTTATATTCCTTGTTGTGTGTCAAATAACGAAAAATAGACAAAAATAAAATACTTTATGTCATCATACATGGCCATCTGTCTCTCTATGTTGTCATTCCATTGGTTTTCAGACTTGGAATTGTTAGTTGGGGGTTTGGCTAATATTGTTTTTGTCTCCTTTCCCAGGGCTGCTGACAGCGGGAGCTGCTGGTCAAAGATGGTGAAAGAAGAGCCTGTTATAGATTATTTTGATGTTCAGGATTGATTCAAACCCAGAAGAAGAGTCGTCCTTCAGGATCGTTTTGTTCACAATCACCACGATACACTGGTCCTTGAATCATTTCTGAGTTCTGCACACACATATTCATATAGCATAATCTTTTGGTTTGGTAATTAAATAAAAAGTGAACATCTTTGGCAGATTTCTTGGATGTTATTGTCTCCTTACTGTCATATTGCCTGTTGCATTGTGTCAAATACTGATGTATGTCCCTATCCTGTAACGTCATGCTGGGTCTCATCATCAGCACCGCTCACTTCACGCGAGTGTGATTTATTTTGTTATTAATTGGTTGAATATACAGTACTTTATTATTAGTCAGAAATGTACACAGCATGTGGTACAGTCAGACATTATGGCTAAAAGAATAGGCTAACAAAAAAAAGTCCTGGGGACTTGTTTCCATTGTATGTATTCAATTCATCAACATAGCATCAAATAATACAATATGTCATTAACAAATACAAACACTAGGCCAGCCAGGGATACTCAAATAGCTGAACCTGTGGGCCACATTACAAAAATGCCAAGGGGCTAGTTGCTAAAATGACAACATCAATAATACCTTGATAACTTTTGTCTTTTATTTTCAGAGGGTTACAGGAAAAAACATGGGTCAAGGAACAATAGGTAATTCTCTTGTACCCATGTTAAGTACAATTTTGGGGAACTTCTTTCAGTGTTACATTTTTACTTCTAGGCCTACCCCACCACAATGTTTTGAAGACTTTAATTACTATTTACAGATTTGGATTATTATTACAAAACATAGTTTGGCTTTTTGAAAACGGATGATCTACAAGCTCACAACACCGTTTGTATATGTGCTATTTTCAAAAGTAAACTTGGGACATTTTGCATAATGATAACTGTTACTTTTGGTACTTAAAGTATATTTTGATGCCAATACTTTTGTACTTTTATTCAAGAAGATTTTGAATAGGCCTTCCAAATGTTTACTTGTAATGGAGTATTACATTGCTGTGTATTGGTAATAGAATACTTCTTCCACTACTAGTTGTACAAGCATAACTGCTGAGTAAAAGCACTGCTCCTCTGAGTCCTCAGTGGCAACATCAGTGTCCCATCATGTATCACCCCCCACTGGCCTTGAGAACGAAGTTAACACAGTTCAACCTGCCAAGTTGCTGACTCAGACTTGTTTTGCAGAAATTTGCACTCAAAAGTCTGCTGACTTTAGCATGCTGACTGGAGACTGAGCTCCAGACAGCTGTGTGGAAGTTTAAGACATCAAATGAGATGATAATGTGCTATGTAGAGTAGACAATGTTCAGGGCATGCCCGTTTCCAGGTGTGCAGAGTTAATTAATTGGCGTCAGAAGAGTTCTATAACTCCTTCTAACGCTATGATGGACCAGAGCTAATTAATCAATTGCTAGTTGTGATTATTACTCATGTTCAGCCCAAGAAAAAGTGGCTGTCAGGAAACCAGGATGCTTTATTCTTGACCCATTTTCCCCCTCAGAAATCCTTGAAAATGGGGTTGTGTCAAAAAGCATGTTTTTTTCTTTTTTTTTTGCGTGCTATGGGAGGAGGAGGAGGAAAAAAAGTATCTACAATTTCCTCGTAATTGGTTAGTAGGCCTACATCCTACAACATATGCGACTCATTTCGTTTTTAAAGATTGGCGGGGCTCGGCTAGTAATGCTATCCGTGTCATTGCAGCAAAGTATAGTAGAGTTCATTGAGTGCATCACCTATTGTAGGCTATGCTATAAAATAAGGATTTTCTTTTAAACCATTCCCGTTGTTCTCGCTTGTTGATATGATACAGACTACATCCACTTGTATTTTTAGTACCTCTTTTAAATGACAAGGGTAGGCTATATGCCTTTTTTTGTGGCCAGACTAGTATCAACAGATTAAAAGTAATTTGATGACACTCCCTGCCACAGCCAGTCGGTAATTTTTCATTCCACCGAGTCTCCAGTAGAGACCGCGCCTGCGCCTCTACACCGCTCTCTCCCACCCCGAGCGAGGCTTCGCCAATCCCGGCTCAGCCTCCATCCTCCACTCGGCGTCCCAGCAGCCAGCCAGAGCCAGCCGACCAGCCCAGCACTAATAAGTAGTCTCTCTAGTAATGGGGAAGTGATAACTGAAGATCCCAAGTTGAGGAGTGAGAAAAGAAGCGGACCGGACAGCAGCTACAGCAGCGCCACAGAGAGGAGAGACAGACATTCTACAGTTGCTGTGTTGTTGAGTAGAGAGACCCAAAAAAGCCTCTAAAAGGATGGAGAGAAAGGTAATGAACTGGTTCTTGCTGCTGTTGTAGCCTTCGTGTTGTGGTTGGTTTGTCATATTGTACATTGATTGTTTTATTATGCCTCCTTGTTCTCTCTTTTCCCCCGTGGACGTTGTGTCTCGTTGCAGTGCATCCACCATTAGAACAAACTAATCAGTATTTTTGTTATTTAAAAAAAAAAGAAACCCTGCCTGCCCACGGATTCTGTAGGCAGCGTTGCCCACAGTACAGACCAGATTAGTGCGCACGGGAGTTTTTCCCCCTGTCTGGCTCTAATTTTTTATTGTGCTTCCCCCCAAAAAAAATGCCGGATTTAGGACTGTTCCAACGGGGTTTGATTCATTCTCATTCCGCAGGCAGTGTTGTCGAGTAACGGTGTTCACGAGCTATATGGATAGATAGATAGTAGCCTATAGCAGCTAGATGGCGGATAGATACATGTATACTGTAGAATATTTATGGACTGTAAGGGCTACAGTAGCAGCTACTGTCTGTCTGCATCATCACACACAGACACTGTGTGTGTGTGTGTGTGTGTGTGTGTGTGTGTGTGTGTGTGTGTGTGTGTGTGTGTGTGTCTGCATCTCACACACAAACACACACACACACACACACACACACACACACACACACACACACACACACACACACACACACACACACACACACTACAGCGGCTGTAGTTGCACCACCAGACCACCTCACCCTTCCCCTCCACCTCTCCCAGCCCACCCTCTACTCTCCTCTCCTCTCCTCCTACCCCACGCTGTCCAGCAGCTATAGACGCAGGCAGACACAAGCCGCTTGTTAACCTTGACTGGTGTGGGAAACAGACACTTGAGAAGTAATAGAGGGGATGCACACGCACGGTAAAGCAAGAGAGAGAGACCACTGCCCAGTGCCCTCCCATCTCCTCCTCTCCCCTCTCCTCTGCTCGCCTCCCTCTTGACGCATGTAGCTACAACAACCCCATGGCGATAAATTATGTTTCCCCCCTGCATAGCATGCCACGCCATGCACTCCCCTGCCCATATAGACAACCATAGATGTGTTTTATGGAGTTTTGTGTTCCGATACAAAAGTAAAAGTCAGACTCGATAAAAATACATCTATGATAGTTCTTGATCCGAGGCTACCCCCTGCACCCCACATCTCCAACGTCCATAACACGATGGTGTTATAACCCAGTGGTTCTCAACCTTTTCAGGCCGTGAGTCCCCCTGAAATAATCATTGGGGGGACACTCCACGCCACCCTGACAAGCACTTGGAATGTAAGAGTTGAGGCGTTACGGTTTGTTTGACTGTTCCACAGTAAATATTGTGAAAATACCCAATCTGCAAGCTCACTGTGAGCTTGTAGATTACAAAATGTTTGCCTCTTTCTTATATTATTTGTCAATTTGGCCAATGTTTGACCAGTTTGTATAGTATAGTTTCTTGGTTACTTTTGATGCAGTAAAGACCTTTTTTATTTAATTTCTTTAGGTATTAAAAAGGCCCTCTCAAATAATGAGTGGACCCCCCTTGGGGTCCTGACCCACAGGTTGAGAACCACTGCCCTAACCCACTCCAGGTCCATTAAAAACCTCAGTTTTACGTTAGTTGTGTGCCAGTGTCGAGCTCAGTAAACGTAAAAAAAATTGCAGATCTACAAGCTTGTATATCGGCTATTTATGGCATGCAACAACAAAGGTGCGGCATAACCAACTACCAAGTATAAACTAGAAAGGTGCAATTCTCTGGAATTGCAAGTGTGGTTGCACTGACGCGAGTCTCGAGGACCATTAAGTTAGATATTGTGATGTCAAGTGAAGCTTGACCAATCCTGTCTGATTGGACATTATATTTATTGTCCAATCAGAAAAGGGACAGTACTTTTGGTATTTGGGGATTACAGAAAAAAAATGGTTTACTTTTGGTGAACAAAAAAGGTTAACTGAAAACAGGTTTACTTTAGGTGACAAAAGTTCTCAGACCTAGAACAATGGTCTGGTTGCCTATAGCAACCACACTAATCAGGCTTTATTTCGTCGGTGCGTTTAGATGTTTTTGTTGGAAAAGTTTGTGTCTGTGCTGTTGATTCAGTGCTGCCAGGCAGACAGAGTAGAGACAGGGCTCTCCTCTCTTGGGGAAGTGGTGTGGTGTGGTGTATGGTAGCAGTTTTAACTGCTGCTGCTACTTACTCCTGGAATGGAAATTATATTATGTGTGCTGTGCTAACCCAATATCAGTTTCACTTGAGTGAAATCCAGGCTCATCTGGTTTGTGTCCATCTTTATATGGAGAGCGTCTCCTGTTACATTTTGCTACAATAACGATGCTGTTGGTTTCCCCCAATTCAGTGAGTTTTTGAACAGGTGTTTTCGTGTTTGAAATATTTGGGAGTGATATATTTGTTTGAATAATTTTATAATTTCTATGCATGTGGTGGTGATGGTGAAATGGAAGGCTTGTTGCTGACGCAGGGATGGGTAACCGGAACATTCACCCCCATTTGTTCAGCGGATCACTCGCCCCCCAGCGGTTCTTGTATTCTTGCCTTTTTTATCCCCTTTTATCCTCAGTTTTACTGATAGGAATGATGAAACAATTTGATCGTTCTAAATTTGGCGGGTACCAGATCATGGTCGTGGAGAAGTAGTTAGACAGGTATGAGGACACTGTCCCTTGATTATCTTAAAGACATTGTGCCATGATTCTTTCCCCCTACAACATAATCATCAGGTATTACTATTATGATTATACTTGGAGAAAGATCTTTTCAAAAAAACAGAAAGTGTACAGAAAGTGGCCACACCCACCTGTTCATTAAGGGCGCGTTCGGAAATGCATATTAGACTGTATTGGCCAGTGCGCTCAGTGGTGAATATCCGAAAGCACCCTAAGTATCCGTGGTTGTCAGGTGGGTGGTGAACGAGCTGAAGTTAGCCACACCTACAGATGTTGCTGGATGGTGAAAAGGGGAGGGGATGATTTTATGATGTAATTATATCTGTGTATTTCAATTGGGCCTTTTGACTCTGAGGCTTTCAGCTTTCAGGAAATAACCAAACATGCACAGGGAAGACATATTTGCATATTATAACCACAACTGGGGGTCTATTTAGAGTAATGTTAACTCCATAGACCAGGGCTTTTCAAAGTGGGTGACGGGGAACCCTGGGGTGCCCCTACGGCAGTCCAGGGGTGCCGCGAGATAATTTGATAATATTTGAAATTTATTTGGACATTTAAAAATACATTTAGTTTCATTTTAAATGTGCTATTATATGCTATAAATATAGGTGCTGGGAGTGAAAATTAGGAATATAATAATGTAGGAGTGCCTCGGATGAAAAAAATATTTATAGGGGTGCCCCGAGCCAAAAAAGTTTGGGAACCCCTGCCATAGCCACATACAAAACAGAAGAATTACAAAACTATGGCACCACCTCTTTAAATACCAATCCCATTGTTATTTGCTTAACGGCTGTGTTCTACCCTGAGCCACCCCAAACTGGCATAGTGTGTGGTGGGTCATGGGCTTAAGCAGAGAAGTAGTCAATCAGGTGAAAAAGAAAAGTATAGCCTACCAGCCAGTATTAAGGATGTAGAGTTTTCCATAGATCTAGTCTCTTTAATCTAGGGCTATATGCCCAGTGTTCATTCCATTCCTCTCTAGTGTGTTCTTAGGTTCCACCCAGAAAGGACATACGTTGAATTTCCGTGCCTAATGGTACAAGAATGTGTAACTTCTGCTCTTTCTCTCTCTGCTGCGTTTTTATAATAATATATACCAGCCCTAAGGGAATAGACCAGGGGTCTTCATTGTTTTTCAGGCCAACAAGGACCCCTTAGCTGAGAGAGAGTTGAAGCAGGGACCCCCATTACATATTGTATAAAATTGTGTTGCAGATTAAACCTTTTCATAGATTTCATAGATAGCTTCATAGACGTGTTTAATAGCACTGACATCAGTTTATATTGGATTCATGTTAATGTGTATTTTCAGATATTTAACCACTTAAACCGGCAATACTTAGTAAACTTGACCTTTCACTCGGTACTTAGTCTGCTCTTTTTCCCCTCTTTGCCGAAAATAGCTGATCTACAAGCTCACAACGCCACAAGCTGCAGGGCTTTGTGAGCTTGTAGATCAGCTATTTTTGGCTCAAGTTCTCCTCCGAATAGCGATGCTAGGGTTCAAGTGGTCCATTCAGGCCGGGAACACATTTTGCTGTTTGGGAGGGGCTTACAGTACATGTACAGTATGTAGCAACATATTTGTTTTGTAGGCTAATTTCTGATTTAGCCCTATTCTATAGGTTAGGCCTAAATGGGTTAATAAAATAAATTATCCTTATTACACAAAGATTTGGCGGCCCTGCCTATAGTAACTCTGAGGACCCCCTAGGGGTCAGGACCCCCTGTTGAAGACCCCTGTAGGTGTAGCCTACTCTTTGGCTTGCAGAGTACACATTCATGATGTCACTGATCACATGACCCCACAATCAATCCTCCAGTTCTAGGCAACACAGAAGGGAGGGACCTTTTTCTTATCTCCACACAACAACTCTAAGGTATATTAAAGGGGAAGACCACCCATTTTCAATATTGAACTATGTCATTAATATAACTTAGAGGAGTTGTGTGGAAATAGAAAAAAAGTCCCCCCCCCCCCCCCCTTCTATGTTACCTAGAACTGGAGGATTGATTTTGGGGTTTGTATTGTAAAGTACAATGTGTGATGTCATCAAGTTGTAATTTGCAATACAAACCCCAAAATCAATCCTCCAGTTCTAGGCAACACAGAAGAGGGGGAACTTTTTTTTTATTTCCACACAACTCCTCTAAGGTATATTAATGACATGGTTCAATATTGAAAATGGGTGGTCTTCCCCTTTAATGACATAGTTCAATGTTGAAAATGAGTGGTATTCCCCTTTAAGCCTCAATCTGCAATGTCTTCAATTGGTTGGTTGTATGGCTACTAAAACATCATAATTCTACATATTGTGTTAACGGTTTATGAAAAATTCACACCCACTGTGAAGTGAGCGGTGCTATTTACTTGCGCCAGCAGAGCATGCAAGCACTGCGTTCGTCTGCGTAGCTAGGTAGCTGGTCCCTAATCAGGGACCAGCATTTCTGGCAACGTCATCATTAACAGCCAATGAGGGACCAACATTCCTGGTGATGCCAGTGGTGATGTCACTGACGTCGCCAGTGGTGAGCGCACCTCATGGCTCACTCTGCCAGCTCAAGTTGGCACCTCGACAGAGTGCAGTTCTAGTTATGGGTTCATTTAATTTAGCGTCGCGTGAACCTTATCCAATGTGACCAAAACTTTGAACAAACTTTGGACAAATGGACAAAGCCAGATGTTCCCACCGCTCTAAAACAGCGCTATTATGTGGGGTCTCCTCTCACGCTGTTTCACTAATCACATATTAGGACTTGACCAAGTTGTGAGATTTTATTTTGTTTTAATCCATGAATTATGTTAAATACTTGATATTATTTTTTAAGAAGCCAGGCCACTCTGTGTTTAGTTCAGCTTGAAACTGCCTGCTGTTTTTTTCTCCCGACAGTCAGTGGCATTGATTAGATTTATAATGGACACATTTGGCACGTCCTCTGAAAAAATAACGGGTCATCCAATTAAATGTTCCATGGCTTTGTGTTTTGAGTTTTTTCACAGGGCTAAATGGACAATGGAGCACTTCCTTATTTGGCAGACGAGGAATGTACCAGAGGAGTGGGGGAGAACGGGAGGGTATATGTTACCCAGGAAACGAACTAGCCTAATGTAATATTTGGCCTTGATTGGAACTAAAGTATAATGTTGCTAACTGTGAAAGTTAAATACATTCTGGATTCAAGCTGTCAATGCCATTTTTACAGCGATACTGTGCTTATGCTGTATTTTATGTAAAAAAATGATTATCGATTGATTGATCGATTGAATAGTTAATTAACCATAAAGTACAATTTCTGGAGAATATATAGAAAGATTTCGGATTTGCACTTTTCGGAAAAATAGGCTTCAATTACGGTTAGGGGGCAGCAGTGGCTCAGGGGAAGAGAAACCGTTATTAGAACACAGAGGGTTCCCGAAGGGTTCCCAGTTTGATCCCGGACTCCCCCAGAGTTGGTGTCGAAGAGTCCTTGAGCAAGACTCTGAACCCCTAGTTGCTCCCGGTGAGCAAGTTTTGCATGGTTACCTACGCCATCGGTGTATGTGAATGGGTGAATGTAATGCACAATCTATGTAAAGCGCCTTGGATAAAGGCGCTATGTAAATGCACCATTTACCATTTACGGTCTGTAGAAACTAATGCTGTGGCTCTGTTCATTTATTTTTAATGGTATATATGGTGGCATTAAAACAGTAGAACTAATTTAACCTTGCGTTTGTGCCGAATCTGCGTTGAACAAGATCGGTGGAGATCCCAATATTTTACTGTCAGTACAGAGGATGTAGTAAGGGGATTTTATAAGATATTTGACCAATCTGCGAACTGTGCGAAGTAAATCGTCGTTACCAAGAAATTTCTTCACCAATGTGTTTCTAAAGTTGTGTAATAATATGTACTAAAAGGTTGAAATTCAACTCCTGGGGGAAACCTCATAAAAAAACTGATTTGTGTTTGTGTCCCATTAATTTACTATACAGGAAAAAAATACAAAAAATAAATATGCCTTAAGTAGCACGGTTTTGTAGGGGCCATTTGTAGCCCACGGAATGTTTTTCGTGCAAAACAATGCATGAAGAACCCCTAGTTTGACCCCTCACATGTTACTTAAAGCATTCTTTTCCCCTTTTTTTTCTCTGTATAGTAAAGTTAATGGGACACAAACACGAATCATTTTTTATGAGGTTTCCCCCGGGAGTTGAATTTCAACCTTTTAGTACATATTATTACACACGTTTAGAAACACATTGGTGAAGAAATTTCTTGGTAACGATTTACTTTGCAGATTTTCTTATGTTCCCCTTACTAATGTGTACTGTATGGAGGTATACCATTTTGAAGCCGTAAAAGTCTATTCTCAGACATTCCCTCTCAGCCAGTGTGGTTTCCGCTTAAAAGAGAATATGGATTTATATCGTTTTAAGTGGTGCGTCTTGTAGCCTAATTACACATGGTGCCGGGCCCTGCCTGCCAAATGTTTACAGTGATATGCTTTTAAATCACTGTTATCTTTACCCAAAGAAAGTGACCCAAATCAAAAGTAGCTGCTGCATCAAATTCACTGACTCGCTGATCCCTTTCAACGCTCTACAGTACAGTGTGGTTTGATGAGATTCACTGAATCACTGATCCCTTTCAATGCTATACAGCAGTGGTTCTCAACCTTTTCAGGCCAGGACCACCTAAAATAATCATATTTGAACTGGGAACCGCCCACCCAGATGAGCACTGGAGTTGAGGGAGGCATTCGATTTAGTTTGACTCTGTTCCACAGATAAATATTGAGACAATAGCCGATCTACAAGCACACAACGCCTCGCAATGTGAGGTTTGTTGATGCCTCTTTCTTATATTATTTGACAATTAGGCCAATGGTTGACCAGTTTTTGTGAGCATGTAGATCTGCTATTTTCACAATAGAGCCATGTTTACAAAATGTAATTCCGCAACTCTTAGTGCTTGTCAGGGTGTGGGGGTCCCCAGTTAAAATATGATTATTTTGGGGGACGCAGCCTGTAAAGGTTGAGAACCACTGACTTAAAATGTAATTTCACCTTCTTCTGGGACCCCTTCCCCCAAATCATGTGGGGACCCCCTGACCCATATGTTGAGAAGCACTGCTTTTAATGAGATTGACTGAATCACCGATACCTTTCAGGCGATACAGTGATGTCTGATGAGATGAGGGTTGGGATCCGGAGGAACCGGATCGAACATTGATTGATTGATTGATTGATTGATTGATTGAATACTTTATTAGCAGTTCACATAGGAAAAGCACTGCACAGGAGTCAGGACAGCACACTGATACAAGGTCTGCTAATAGGATTTAAACCTAAGAAAGCACAATGGCTTGTCTACTTGGGGTCCTTTTGTACTCAATTCATAGAGAGGAACCAGGAATCAGTTCCATCACATTTTGGAACCGTTTCTGGAACCGGTTTTATTATCACACTGTCAGAGCTGGTTATGTGGACTTTACGTCTGCTATACTGTACAATAACAATTACAATACCGGTCTCAAACTTCTTTTTATTTCAAGGACAATCATAACTCTGAGAGTGTACAAATGGACAGGTCCATTTGGTTCCACTTGTACACTCTCAGTTACTGACCAGACAGACATAATGATATACTCTTTAAAAAGGAATATATATAGGAATCATTAAAGGGAGGAATCGGACCGTGAAGAGGGAATCGTTAAGGAACCGGAATCGTTAAAACCCTAAAGGACCCCATGCAACCCTAGACGAGATTCACTGAATCACTTGATTCCTCTCCATGCTTGTACAGTGATGTCTGACGCGATTCACTGACTCTGAGACCAACTGTCTGGCTTGTAACAGCTCTATGGTTCACCGAGGCTGGTTGACCCATTTAGATGTAAGCGCTCAATACTGCACCACACTCAGTCAGCAGAGCAAGGCAACACATACAGAGTCTACAGAACAGTGTAGTGCAGTTGAATATAGAAACTCGCTCACAAAGCCTGTAGCGATACTGTATAATAAGCTGACAAGTGCAGCAGTGGCATTTTTTTGTGCATTGTGATAATAATGCCAGTGCTGGGCTGGCACATTTTTATGTAACTTTTTTGTCGTTGTGAGAAACTGCCCTTTCCGTCCATTTAATTATTTATGCAGCTGCCGTTGGTGTAAAGTTCAACAGCACAAGGTTTTTAGTTCGTTGGGTTAATGAGTTCTGCATCGCAGTGTCTGATCTCGGACTGTCTTGTCTGCGTTATCGGCTTAAGTTTCCCTCCGACTGCTCATTCTTTCGCATCACTTCTTCCCTAGTTTTGTCATGTTTGGGGACGTCATGAATTAACAATGGAGTTCTTACAATCACACTGTGAATTATTTTCCTTCTTCAGACCTCCGTTTCTTTTTACCCCATCCACCACACCCTGCTGAGTACAGCATACCCTCTGTCTCCAGCCACTTTTCTCCAGGATTTGGTTTTATACTGTAGAACAGTTTTGATTACAATCATCTTTCTATAAGTCTGATCCTGTCCTCGTTCTGTCTGATCTCTCTACACATTCAGCCCGGGCAGAGTGGTGCTGAAAGATCAGGGCTAATGGTTTGGATGCAGACTAGGAAAGACTAGGGGAGGGTGGGGGGAGCAAGAGACTTTCTGCAACCCAGAAAAATGGGGGTTTACGGCAAGGCATATTACTCAGAAAATATTCCGGCAGTGTAATTTTTAATAGATGGGTCTCGTATGGTTTATTCATCATGAGCGCCGCAGGCTGTGTCTCATTGTAGGGCTTGAGTCAGAACTTGACGTCAGCTTGGGGTTAACCCTGAGGCCTGACTGCATAACGCTGTGCTGAGTGGGGGAAGGTCACTGACCACCGTGCTAACTAACATGGCTGCATGCATATCATAAAGCTGTCTCACCACGCAATATAGCCATTCATTTTTTGAACAGTTATTGTGAGCTGTTTTCCGATACCAATACCACAGTATCGGGAAAAGCTGCCGATATTGCCTTACATGCTGTTATCGGTAACGGCGAGTATACCAGTCTGATACCACATGAAGATGTTTCATTTACAGTCATATTGTGAATGCTTCAGTTGATGTTGCACAACTGATCTTACTATACTACTTACCGTACTATTTATTATTCATTTACTGTTTTACTTGTTACTGTACTTTATTCTAGCTGCACTTGAACAATTATTAATGGGATTTAAATGTATTCCTAGATCAGTGCTTCTCAACCATTTTTTCAGCTCTATTTGGTTCCATTTGTAGACTCTCAGAGTTACAGACCTGTAAACTTGTAAAGGGTCCATTTGGAACCGCCTCAAAGAACCACGAGGGTCCCTGGACCCCACTTTGAGAACCACTGTCCTAGATTCTTCTTTATTACATTACACACTGGTCTTGGCTCTGCACTCAGTATTGGATTTGGTATTGGGAAGGAAAGAATGGTATTCTCTACTTTTTGGGGCTGGTGCCCGTATCTTGAGTCAGGATTCAACAGGTGAGCAGGTGGATGCTGATGACTATACTGCTCGAAGACATAATACAAACTCATTGACTGTGGATGGATTCCGAGGCTGCTTTGTAGCGTTCAACCCCAGTGACTCTGTCAACGAGTCTAGGTCATCCTCTAAGGACTATTAGTAGGGCAGGAGAGAGGGGTCTACCAGCACCCCAATGACATGTTTTCGAAACCTGTTTTTTTTGGACCGTTATGATGTCTAGTTATGATTTCTGCTTGTTGCCGTCGCCAACTAATACCCCATGGGGTTCATTTTTAACCTTTTCTCACAACTATTCCCGATCTGAACCATACAATGGTCATAACAGAAAATGCCATAACGCTTGATGTAAACAACCTACAGGGACAAATGAACACACTTTTCTATATGATTTTGACCCAGGGAATTCATTAAAGTGGTTATTTTTAACATGTATGCACATCTTGACCCTATTTCAGGACAGAAACGGTGAAAAATAACCCAAAAATGTTCAAAACACGTCTATACTTCTCTTTGTACAGATAAATTAAGGTGTATTCTTTTGATACCACAGGTTTTTTAGGACCCTTATGATGTCTAGTTATGATTTCTGCTTGTTGCCGTGGTCAACTAATGTCCCATGGGGTTCATTTTTAACCTTTTCTCACATATCCCCAATTAGTGTGGGGATTTAGGGGAGCAAATGCTAATTTCGTGCAATTTTGACTTAAAGCGCGAAATTTTGCACAGATGTAGCCCAGGGCTTGCTCTAATGATTTAGCTAGGGCGCCCGAGTCTGCGACCTTCGGGGTCGCCACAGCGGTCAAATCAAGTTGGGCTTCCATTGACTTTCTATACAGGAGGAAAATACCCAGAAAAAGATTTTTTTTCTGGGTATTTAAGGAGGATCTGAGGGGTCTAACTAGGGGTTTGTCATGATGCTGAATCCATTGCAGGCATTTGTTTTGCACAAAAAACATTCTGTGGGCTAGAAATGGCCTCAGAAAACAATACACGTATGGGTGAGTATTCATGTTAGTCGGAGGCCTTAGGGTTTTTTTTCTTGTGCTAATCAGTCTAAAAGTTCAAAATTTTGCACAGATGTAGCTCAGGGCATGTTCTAATGATTTAGCTAGGGCGCCCGAGTCTGCGACCTTCGGGGTCGCCACAGCACCCACACAACTCTGAAAAGTGATGACTCATCACTTTTCATCACTAAAGTCGATGGGAGCCCAACTTGATTTGGCCGCTGTGGCAACCCCGAATGTCGCAGACTCGGGCGCCCTAGTTAAATCATTAGAGCATGCCCTGAGCTACATCTGTGCAAAATCTTGAACTTTTAGACTGATTAGCACGAGAAAAAAAACCCTAAGGCCTCCGACTAACATGAATACTCACCCATACGTGTATTGTTTTCTAAGGCCATTTCTAGCCCACTGAATGTTTTTTGTGCAAAACAAATGCCTGCAATGGATTCAGCATCATGACAAACCCCTAGTTAGACCCCTCAGATCCTCCTTAAATACCCAGAAAAAAAATCTTTTTCTGGGTATTTTCCTCCTGTATAGAAAGTCAATGGAAGCCCAACTTGATTTGACCGCTGTGGAGACCCCGAAGGTCGCAGACTCGGGCGCCCTAGCTAAATCATTAGAGCAAGCCCTGGGCTACATCTGTGCAAAATTTCGCGCTTTAAGTCAAAATTGCACGAATTTAGCATTTGCTCCCCTAAATCCCCACACTAATTGGGGATATGTGAGAAAAGGTTAAAAATTAACCCCATGGGACATTAGTTGACCATGGCAACAAGCAGAAATCATAACTAGACATCATAAGGGTCCTAAAAAACCTGTGGTATCAAAAGAATACACCTTAATTCATCTGTACAAAGAGAAGTATAGACGTGTTTTGAACATTTTTGGGTTATTCTTCGCCGTTTCTGTCCTGAAATAGGGTCAAGATGTGCTTAAATGTAAAAAATAACCACTTTAATGAATTCCCTGGGTCAAAATCATATAGAAAAGTGTGTTCATTTGTCCCTGTAGGTTGTTTACATCAAGCGTTATGGCATTTTCTGTTATGACCATTGTATGGTTCAGATTGGGAATAGTTGTGAGAAAAGGTTAAAAATGAACCCCATGGGGTATTAGTTGGCGACGGCAACAAGCAGAAATCATAACTAGACATCATAACGGTCCAAAAAAAACAGGTTTCGAAAACATGTCATTGGGGTGCTGGTAGACCCCTCTCTCCTGCCCTACTATATGAGCTGTTAATGTGTTTGTGTTGCAATAATCCAACCTATGCCATTTCAGTGACTATACAGCACTATCAACTAGAGGGGTGGGCAACTTTGATGATGGCGAGGGCCACTATATTTCCACCTTCACTCCAGAGGGCCACATTGCATATTGCTATGTCCTACTTTGTCATATCTCATACAAAAGAAGCAAAAATAGCAGATCTACAAGCTCAAAATGTATCGCGCTGCGATGGGTTTTGAGCTTGTAGATCGGCTATTTTTGCCTCTTTTGAATTGGAATCCAGATTTATTTTTATTTTTAATCGGTATCCTGAAATGTAACATTTTGATTCAATTTCAAACGCATTTAGTTATATACTCATGTTAACTTCATGAAACTAAATACAAATACATTGGACATTTAATACTACTATACTAGTCATTAAGCTACTAAGATAGACTGACGGAATGAAAGCAGGTCATGTTTGGAATTACAGCTGAAATCAATTATATATCAGTATTCTGGTATTAACCTGAGGGCCACATTAAGTGAAGGTGGGGGCCGCATGTGGCCCCCGGGCCGCCTGTTGCCCATGTATGAACTAGAGCATACACGAATAACTGTACAGTAAAATATATCATTCCGCTGATCCAGTTTACAGTGGAGCAGAGCGGATATGAACTGGCTATCTCAGACCACCACCACCAGCTGCTGCTCCAGATAGATTTTTTTTCCCTCTGCAGTATGAGGCTTCTCCTTGGTGATTGGTGGGTAGAACCTTTTGGAAGGGGAGGCAGAACAGCCATGTTGCCATGGCTACAGCAAACAGGAAATGCCCTGCAGCAGGTATATAGTGCTCTGGGCTTGTTCCGGTCGGTGTTGCTGGCTGGCTGTGGCTGCTGCTGCCCGGGGCTGCAGGCATGCAGGGGAGACTCAGCTCATTGTGAAGGCTGCTGGGTCTTTCCATCCATTCCACCCACAATGCCTCCTTTTCAGGTCGACAGGATCAGCCCCGGTGCCTGCCAAGGAGCTCAACTGTAAAACGCTGCCTGGGATAGAGATCCTTTGTCCCCCAAACAAGCCCTCACATCCCAGGGTTTTTTACCCTGCTGCAAAGCCTGATTTACTTACTTAGTTGCATGCTGGTGTTGTGCTCATATCGGTAAATGTCAGATCTACGAGCTCACACCGCGTCACAAACGTGAAATGTTGTGAGCATGTATGTCTGCTATTCATGGCGTGCAACACCAGCGCGTGACTAAGTATAAATCAGGCTTAAGAGCTAGGAGACTGAGGCATTTCAGGTGACGTGCTACTCTACAAGCAGAGCAAGCAAACACCCTTCTCTTTTTACTGTTGCTTTTATGGATTAAAGTTCTCAGTTGCCACGACTGATTTCAGTAATTTGGATTCCTTAGATGCCAGCGTGTCTTCTATGCAGAGATGGATGACTACTCTTGAGTAAGAGTACAAATATTCCTGGTTAACATTTACTCCACTACAAGTTAAAGTAGCTCAGTCAAAGTAAGAGTAAAAAAGTACTTGCTTTTAAATGTGTTCAAGTATTCAAGAGTACATGCTTTTAAAAATACCTAAAAGTAAAAGTAAGTGTAAAAAAAACATGTAGTAGCCATGTTGGATTCTGCTTTGATAACCTCTTGTGATCGGAAATAGATCGAGAGCTCTGCTGCCGCTGGCGAGCGGAGGTGAAAGCCATAGACACGGTTAGTTTGAGAGTGGGGACGGGTCTCCATTCCGACACATCCCCGTTCCGATCACCAGGTTAGCATTCACCAGCGTCGGCAGGTTAGCTACTCACCGGTTAGCATTCACCAGCGTCGGCAGGTTAGCTACTCACCGGTTAGCATTCACCAGTGTTAGTTTTACTTAGGTTAGGGTTATGGTTAAGGTTTGGTTTAGATGTTCGGAATGCCGACTTGTCAGAATGGCGACGTGTAACCTGTGAGAGCAGAATGGCCAATTGTATTATAGGGAAGAAAAAAGAAGACAGCCAACCTAAAAGTACTCAGTACTTCTCAGCCTTCCTAGAAATGTACTTGAGTAAAAGTAACATATTTGGCCTTGGAAATGTACTCAAGTAAGAGTAATAAGTATCAAAAAATGTAATACTCAAGTAAAGTACAAATCCCCAGAATCTCTACTTAAGTAAAGTACATTTACTCAGTTACTGTCCACCACTGCTTCTATGGAAGCATGTTGAGCAGCTAAAATAGCCGATATACAAGCATTGAGAGCTTGTAGGTTGGCAGTTTTTTGTATTTTTAATCAGTGTTCTAACTAGCAATATGTTCAGAAGTATTTTACATACAATCTTAGTCTTGAATATTTCATACTTTTGTATAAAAGCAAAGGTTTGCCTCAGTCAGTGATTTCATCACCTGGTTGGCAGTACATAGAACAGCAGGAGCAATATTACTAAAACATCATAATTTTGCATATTTTGTTAACGGTTTAGGAATCAGTGCTAATGTGGGGGCCCCTTTCACCACTGTTCGCACATTAGGACTATACAAATATTTTCGGTTGTGAGATTTTATTTTGCTTCCATGTGCTTTGGAGACACCCATGCACCCACCTTTTCTATATTACATGGCACAGGTGGAACGACTCTGGCAGGGTTCGGTTACAGACTAGGAAGGGGTTAATAATATTGTTCATATTAAGAGATTGAGGCTATATGGCTAATTTATACTTTGTTATGTGACTGTTTTGCTCACCGAAAACAACAGATTTTCAATTTCTATTTAATCATCATTACACTCTCTGCACATATTTCAATTATTTATTTTTTACCTCCCACGTGAGACTTTTCTCTAGGCCTATAGCTGCTCTGGCTGCTAGGAATCCATCCTGAAATTCACTTCTCATCCTCAGTTAATTCAATTTAAAGGAGCCTTTTTGGCATGAGAAAACATATGTTTACATTGCCAAAGCAAGTGTCCAAAATTATATAAACAATTTAAGAAATACATATGAACTGTACGTACAGTTGGAGGCGGTACAGCATTGTGTTAAACAGAGCTAAAGCTATGTTACATTGCGACATTATATACATGTAATACATAAAGGGTATAAAGCTTTTTGAAATAAATAGCAGCAATCTTTGCAGTAGGTCTATGTCAGAGGTCCACTATGCGGTACAGATATTCTTTATGTGCAGTAGGTCTATGTCAGAGGTCCACTATGCGGTACAGATAGTCTTTATGTGCAGTAGGTCTATGTCAGAGGTCCACTGTGCGGTACAGATAGTCTTTATGTGTAGTAGGTCTATGTCAGAGGTCCACTATGTGGTACAGATAGTCTTTATGTGCAGTAGTCTATGTCAGAGGTCCACTATGAGGTACAGATAGTCTTTATGTGCAGTAGGTGTATGTCAGAGGTCCACTATGCGGTACAGATAGTCTTTATGTGCAGTAGGTCTATGTCAGAGGTCCACTATGCGGTACAGATAGTCTTTATGTGCAGTAGGTCTATGTCAGAGGTCCACTATGTGGTACAGATAGTCTTTATGTGCAGTAGGTCTATGTCAGAGGTCCACTATGCGGTACAGATTGTCTTTATGTGCAGTAGGTCTATGTCAGAGGTCCACTATGTGGTACAGATAATCTTTATGTGCAGTAGGTCTATGTCAGAGGTCCACTATGCGGTACAGATAGTCTTTATGTGCAGTAGGTCTATGTCAGAGGTCCACTATGCGGTACAGATAGTCTTTATGTGCAGTAGGTCTATGTCAGAGGTCCACTATGCGGTACAGATAGTCTTTATGTGCAGTAGGTCTATGTCAGAGGTCCACTATGAGGTACAGATAGTCTTTATGTGCAGTAGGTCTATGTCAGAGGTCCACTATGAGGTACAGATAGTCTTTATGTGCAGTAGGTCTATGTCAGAGGTCCACTATGTGGTACAGATAGTCTTTATGTGCAGTAGGTCTATGTCAGAGGTCCACTATGAGGTACAGATAGTCTTTATGTGCAGTAGGTCTATGTCAGAGGTACAGATAGTCTTTATGTGCAGTAGGTCTATGTCAGAGGTACAGATAGTCTTTATGTGCAGTAGGTCTATGTCAGAGGTACAGATAGTCTTTATGTGCAGTAGGTCTATGTCAGAGGTCCACTATGCGGTACAGATAGTCTTTATGTGCAGTAGGTCTATGTCAGAGGTCCACTATGTGGTACAGATAGTCTTTATGTGCAGTAGGTCTATGCCAGAGGTCCACTATGCGGTACAGATTGTCTTTATGTGCAGTAGGTCTATGTCAGAGGTCCACTATGTGGTACAGATAGTCTTTATGTGCAGTAGGTCTATGTCAGAGGTCCACTATGCGGTACAGATAGTCTTTATGTGCAGTAGGTCTATGTCAGAGGTCCACTATGCGGTACAGATAGTCTTTATGTGCAGTAGGTCTATGTCAGAGGTCCACTATGTGGTACAGATAGTCTTTATGTGCAGTAGGTCTATGTCAGAGGTCCACTATGTGGTACAGATAGTCTTTATGTGCAGTAGGTCTATGTCAGAGGTCCACTATGCGGTACAGATAGTCTTTATGTGCAGTAGGTCTATGTCAGAGGTCCACTATGTGGTACAGATAGTCTTTATGTGCAGTAGGTCTATGTCAGAGGTCCACTATGCGGTACAGATAGTCTTTATGTGCAGTAGGTCTATGTCAGAGGTACAGATAGTCTTTATGTGGAGTAGGTCTATGTCAGAGGTACAGATAGTCTTTATGTGCAGTAGGTCTATGTCAGAGGTCCACTATGTGGTACAGATAGTCTTTATGTGCAGTAGGTTTATGTCAGAGGTCCACTATGCGGTACAGATAGTCTTTATGTGCAGTAGGTCTATGTCAGAGGTCCACTATGCGGTACAGATAGTCTTTATGTGCAGTAGGTCTATGTCAGAGGTACAGATAGTCTTTATGTGCAGTAGGTCTATGTCAGAGGTCCACTATGCGGTACAGATAGTCTTTATGTGCAGTAGGTCTATGTCAGAGGTACAGATAGTCTTTATGTGCAGTAGGTCTATGTCAGAGGTCCACTATGCGGTACAGATAGTCTTTATGTGCAGTAGGTCTATGTCAGAGGTACACTATGCGGTACAGATAGTCTTTATGTGCAGTAGGTCTATGTCAGAGGTACAGATAGTCTTTATGTGCAGTAGGTCTATGTCAGAGGTCCACTATACGGTACAGATAGTCTTTATGTGCAGTAGGTCTATGTCAGAGGTCCACTATGTGGCACAGATTGTCTTTATGTGCAGTAGGTCTATGTCAGAGGTCCACTATGCGGTACAGATAGTCTTTATGTGCAGTAGGTCTATGTCAGAGGTCCACTATGTGGTACAGATAGTCTTTATGTGCAGTAGGTCTATGTCAGAGGTACAGATAGTCTTTATGTGCAGTAGGTCTATGTCAGAGGTCCACTCAGTACAGAGAGTGCAGGAAACACAGTAGTTAGTAGTCGTCAGAGTGGTTGTATTCCATTGTCTAACCATGGTGCAGTAAAGGTGCGGGGCCTGTTTGCTTTTGAACAATCCCTTTGATGGCCATGGAGCAGCTCTCCCTAAAGAGCTCTGTCTTTTTAAGCGGCTTTGAGCTGGGTTTTGTTTGCAGCAGCTCTCTAAACCTGAAAGAAACAGAGGGGCCCATGCTCCTAGGAGAGGGAGAGAGACGTGTTCAGCTCTCTCTTTCCTGGTCTCAGTCCCCCTATTGCGCCCCAACTGTCTGTGACAATAATGTTGAAGAGGGCAGGTTCCATGCTTTCTGCTGGTATGCAAAAACCTCTGGAACACTGCTGCAGTGAAATAAAACCCTATTACCCTATATATAAGCAGCACTCAAACCCTCTGGACCAGTAGTTACCAAACTTGGTTTTGGTTCAAGACCGAACATTAATTTGATGTCTACCCCGGGACCCAAACTAGTTAAAATAGCCGATCTACACGCTCACAAAACATTGCATCAAAATCAAAATGTCTTTGATGTATGAAGTTATTTTGAAAAACGAACAAAAAAAGGTTCCTGGAAATGTTTCAGGAATTTCACAATTGTGTGTCCATGACCCACAGACCCACCCAAGAAAAAGAAATAGCCGATCTACATTTTGCTACAAGATTGTAGATCTGCTATTGGTTAATGTTCCTTCCCCACAGAATATGGATGGATGCTGGGGTTGAAGTGGCTAATGCGAAAGCTAAGCCTACTATATCCTCTCTCCCTTTTCAAATTGCTTTTATAAAGCATGGCATAATGGCACACAGCCACACACCCCTCTGTCTGTCTGTCTCTGTCTGTCTGTCTGTCTGTCTGTCTGTCTGTCTGTCTGTCTGTCTGCCTGCCTGCCTGCCTGCCTGCCTGCCTGCCTGTCTGTCTGTCTGTCTGCCTGCCTGCCTGCCTGCCTGCCTGCCTGTCTGTCTGTCTGTCTGTCTGTCTGTCTGTCTGTCTGTCTGTCTGTCTGCCTGCCTGCCTGCCTGACTGCCTGCCTGTCTGTCTGTCTGTTCCTGGCTCACGTTCTCTCAGTTCGATACCAAGTTTTATTGGCACAATGAGGTAATCCTTGGGTTGTCAATGCATCAGGCACAATGCGTCACAGCGAACTGCACATGAAAACGATATACACACACACACACACACACACACACACACACACACACACACACACACACACACACACACACACACACACACACACACAGAGTAACACAGTATTCTTAAAGCTGCAATCTGGAATTTAAAACAATAATCTCTCTATGGTAGAGTATCGGGTACAGTAGAGAATGTAAGTCGGGAGTTAATGATTAGTACTGCCTGCAGGTCAAAAGCATAATATTTCTCCTGGCCAAGGGGAGGGATTGCCTCTCTTGGAAGAGGTGAACGTCTGTGAACGTTTGGTCTCATATGCAGGAGACCTGTGTTCGAATCCCAGGTAGGAGGACATACGGACCGCAGCTTTAACTTGACTCATTGTTCTACTTTCTACATCTCTCTCTCTTTCACTCTCTCTTGCTAAATGTTAAGGAAACGTAGACAAAGAGGCTGCACTCAACCTCTCTCTCTCTCTCTCTCTCTCTCTCTCTCTCTCTCTCTCTCTCTCTCTCTCTCTCTCTCTCTCTCTCTCTCTCTCTCCCTCCCTCCTCGGCCTCCCGTTTAAATGTTAAGGGAATGTAGACAAAGAGGTTGCAGTTGCACAGAAAAAAATAGTCATTGAATGGATTTCTCCTTTTTCCCCCCCAGACTCTCCCTGCTCAGGCTCCATCGCCACACGGCATCACTGACTACACTGCAAAGCAAACAAACTCTCTGCTGACCTATTTGAGAGGCATGCCGTGTGCTAAAGTCAATCATATCTTATGCGTATAAAACAAAAGTACACTAGGAGGATGACTCTGATTGAGTGGATTATAGTAAATTGGTTGTGTGTTATTTATAACTAGATTGCGACATGCGGTTTTTTGTGTTGTTTTGTGTCCATAATTGAGACTGTGGCTACACTTTAACCAGAATTGATGAAGCTCTGTATTTGCAGGGTAGACCAGACCTAGCTTAATGTGCCAGTTTTAAAATCCTCCCAGAATGTGCTGTCACCCTCTAGTGGCCTAACGGCAAAATGAAGCAAAACAAATCCAGTCCACCAGCAAACAAAACAGGTGAACAACCGATAGGAAATCAATCAGCCTCCCCCACAGACAAACACAGGGAATGTGTTTGGAATGCATAATAACTAGGGTTGCATTTCTCCAATTTCATCCATTTCTGTTCTACGCGTGCACACACACTCACACACACACACACACACACACACACACACACACACACACACACACACACACACACACACACACACACACACACACACACACACACACACACACACACACACACACACACACACACACACACACACACACACACACACACACACACACAATTACTACTTTGTGGGGACATTACACATAGTCTACTATATTTGTGGGGACATTCCATTCATTTTTAACCCTAACCCTTAACCTAACCCCTAAACACCTTGTGGGACACTAAAATGTGTCCCCACAAGGTTTTTTTCTCCGATTGTACTATCTTTGTGGGGACATGAGGTCCCCACAAAGTAGTAATTCCCTGTCCACACACACACACACACACACACACACACACACACACACACACACACACACACACACACACACACACACACACACACACACACATACACACTGCAGTATTGGTGAGATCCACAGTGTTTTTTTATTTCATTAAATCCATAGATGTGACCTCTGTGAATGGGTCTTTGCTCCCTCTGTTGGCTGTAAATAATACTACCGCTGCTCCCCCCCCCTTACCCCCTGTTTAGCCCCCCCTCCTCTGCCCCCCTGTCTGCTACACACTGGGACATTACCATTTGGTAAGACTCCACTGGCTTTGGGTTGAGGGAGAGGGAGACGGTGGGGGTCCGACAAGGGGTACCCCTGCGTGCGCTCAATCCTCCCAATGCCAACGCCTGTGCTGTGCTGTGCTACTGGATCTCTTTGTTATCTTTGAACGCCCCCGTGCCGTTACTGGAGAAACGGGGGACTAGCATATGTTTTATTTTTCTCCCTGAGTCAGTGTGGCTAGACACTGTGTTTGTGTGTGTGTGTGTGTGTGTGTGTGTGTGTGTGTGTGTGTGTGTGTGTGTGTGTGTGTGTGTGTGTGTGTGTGTGTGTGTGTGTGTGAGATTGTTGACCTTGCTCGAGATCAAAGCAGGCTTTGCAATGCAATTTCTCTGTGCATAACGCAGCAGAGCTGTGTCATACTGTACAATACTGTTCAAAGGGAGGTAATTAATGCTGATATGTTATTGCACCGTCACCGTCTGTCGGTGTGTAAAAGCTGCAGACATGGACCCACGGTCACACAGTGTGAGTCAACAGCTGTCCTTAATGTTCCTTGAAACATAAGACGAAAGCCCTGCAGGGGGGGGGGGGGAATGACAGCCGCGCAGTACGCTCTTCTGAACAGCAGGTGTCAGCACACCAAGAGGAGAAATACGTCAATAGAACGCTGGGGAGAGGGCAGAGACTCGCTGGTCAATAGATTGACTACAAATTGTCAAGACGGTGAAGAGAAATCAATAAGTATAGGGAGAAGTGGAGGGAGGTCAGAGGGGGTTTGCACTGGAATTATTATGGAAGGGTTCACTCCGTCCTTAGCCTACCATGGCAGAAAATACTCGGTGTGATCTGGGATAGATAGGCATGAATTCCTCCTACTTTTATCTTATAATCGTAGTGCGGGGGAATGCGTGGGTCAAGGGCTTGACCTTTGGACATGGAGGTCACACAGGCTCCACTAACCAGCTGCTTGTGCTGCTCTTAATAATTTCAGAGCAGCGGTCTTTGCTGTTGAAGTCGCAGTCTAAAGCCCCATTTTATACTTATAATATGACGGAGATAGACACTGAAATAGCAGATTGCATATCTGCTGTCTTCCAGCATATGACTTGCTGCAGTCGAGCGGTGAAGTATAAACGAGGCATTAAGACCTCACGTTTTAACCACTTTAACCATTATTTTAAGCTTTAACTAATTAAAAAATAGCAGATATACAAGCTCACAGCGTGGCACTCGGTGCCAGAGAATCACTGATGTAAAAACATGAGTTTTTCAAAAACCTTAGAAGGATTTAGGAGACATTTTTAGAATCGTGTCAAAAATATTCAAGGACTTGCACAGCGCGGCACTCGGTGCCGTATTTTTTAATAGTTAATCATGCCAAAGCCGTCTGGTCTAAGCTTGGAGCCGAGACCGTTTCATCTGACGTTCAGAGGCATTGGGATGGGGTATGCGAGACGGGTGGCCTGCTAGAGGTCAGAGCGCCCGCACCAAGCCAGAAATATTCCATTCCCACAAATAATAATAACCAGCGTTTGCTTTCATTTGTGAGATGTTGAATCTCACAAATGATGAGTGAGCATGAGTGATTAGTTACTCATTGGATGTCAGTGCAACTTGATTCGATTTAAAGGAGCTTTATATTGGCATGAGAAAACATACGTTTACATTGCCAAAGCAAGTGTCAAAACATAATAAAACAAATTGGCAAGGTTATAAGCTTTTTGAAACGAATATCAGCAATCTTTCAGGATTTTGCAGTCCCATTTGGGATCATGTACCAAAATGTAATACGCAATTTTACATTGGAATTGAGATCAGTTGGTCATTTTCAAATAGAAGGAGGGGGCACGGTGGCGCAGTCAGTAGTGCTGTCGCCTCACAGCTAGAAGGTCCTGGGTTCGATTCCCGCCGGGGGACACTGTGGGTGCTGGGGGCGTGTTCCCTCCTCCGCGTCATCAGTGCCCACACCCTAGGTGGGGTTGGCAAAAGGGCCTTTCTGTGTGGAGTTTGCATGTTCTCCCCGTGTCTCCTAGGGTAGATACCCTCACAAAAACATGCAGTAATCCTGGTCTCTATAAAGCCAGCCGGGGCGCCTGATGGAGGGGAATGGAACTAGTTGGAATAACGTGTTCCTTCCGAGTGCCTCCCTTTATCACCTATAGTGACACTATTCTCACCTCACACCCCCCACCCACCACTATACTGTCCATCCACCCAGGACAGTATAACGGCGCCAATTTGCCCTGACGTGTTATACGCCAAATCGCCTTTGATTTCCATCGCACTTCACTGTGCCGTTGTCATTTAAATCACCTCGTGAATATTTCACGCCGTCCGTGGATCTGACGGGTGGGGAAGGGGGATGGGAGCAGGAGGAGAGGACAGAGGAGACGTCCAGGGACAAGAGACGAGTCGTAATCCTCAATGTAGGGCGAGACTGAAAGAATGGCCGTGTTGTTGTTTGGCAGAACAAATTGAAGCTCAGAGACTACTAGTCATTGGACAGCGGGACGGCCCGTCACAGCCCAACCTTGGCCTCGTCGTGCGCAGTGTTAATTTGGCAGCAGATTTTTTATTTCGTTTTAGTTGCAGGTTTTGAATAAAATGCGATTTTGTTTTAGTCATATTTTAGTAATCTGAAATGTTTTAGTTTTAGTCTAGTTTTAGTTGACTAAATGTCATAATATTTTAGTCGACTAAATGTACAGTTGATTTTGTGAGACAAAACATTTTTGGCGGGCCTTGGTGGTGTCGTAATGGCTGATTTTACATGCTTGGCACGACGCGTTGTGAGCTGGTAGATCGGCTATTTTCAGTGCAACACCCGAGTGCAACCAAACAGAAAATGGCTTGTCTTTTAGTTTTACTAGATCTCTTCTCCACTAGTGCCTACCGTGAAATTTTAGTCTAGTTTTTATTTGTTGACAAAATTGTCAATATATTTAGTCATAGTTTTAGTCATCATAGCTTAGTTTTTATTTTGTTTCTATTTAGTTTTCGTCAGTGAAAAAAGGTAGTGGACGGACATTTTTCGTCATAGTATTAGTCGACGAAATCAACACTGGTCCGGCGTACACACACACACACCCATACACAATTGTCAATCTCTTGAAAATAAATAGTCTGATCTTACAATTGATTGACTGATTGAATACATTTGCCAAAAGTGTGAACAGCACCGGATGTACAGTAAAACCAAAAAGGTCCCGGGCCTCCTGGGGGCTTGTTTCTATTGCGGTCCTATGGATATCAACAGAGCATTGAATATTGCAACATGAATACATGGAAGCTCATAAAGCATCACAATGTGACATGTTGTGAGCTTGTAGAACAGCATTTTTTTATACGCGCCACAGTGTACAATTAAGTATAAATCAGACATAGGCCATACTGTGTGTGCGTGTGTGTGTGCGTGTGTGTGTGTGTGTGTGTATGTGTATGCTGCTGTAGGCACCACTGTAGCACAGTAGGGCTGATAGGTTAAATGTACAGTAGCGCTCTCTCTCTCTCTCTCCACAGTCAGTGGGTGAAAGGTAAAGCTAATGAGGCGAAGGAGAGGAGAACGTGCCCTTAACCTCGGCATGCACTCTTGACAAAAGCCAACCCACACACACACACACACACACACACACACACACACACACACACACGGAAGTGAAGATGCTCTCCCTGTGAGTGTTTTGTCTTCTGTGAGCTGGACACAGAGGGCAGAGGTGGAGAGGCAAATACACACATTCCATTTCCCTTGCTTTCCTCATGTTATTCAGATCACAATGATCTGAATAAAATCAGTGGCCTTGTGTTAAGCACAAACCCACTCCAGCTTGTCGATCGGCTGGTCTCTGCCAAAGCTTTCCCCACAAT
Source organism: Nannobrachium achirus (assembly GCF_963921795.1). Classification (NCBI taxonomy): domain Eukaryota; kingdom Metazoa; phylum Chordata; class Actinopteri; order Myctophiformes; family Myctophidae; genus Nannobrachium; species Nannobrachium achirus. The sequence goes on from NC_137828.1 coordinate 42,119,769, forward strand.
AACACAAAGCTGCATGAAAAGGCACTACTAGTATGGAGCCCTGAGGGACTCCGCTCAACCATATGGGGTTTTAGTTGTCAATTCTTTGCTTTTCTGAGTGCAGAGATGTACTAATAATAATAATACTCCCTCACATTTATATAGTGTTTTTTCTAAGTACCTGAAGACACTTTGCATGGGGGAGGACAAAACAAGAGAAAATCTACTTTATTAGGAAAAACACATAGTATATGTATAGGCCTAGTATAGAGTAGGCCTAATAGTAGGTATACTGTATGCACCAGCTTCGACTGCTCTCTTCGCATTCAATCCGACTTTTTCACCATTTCTCAGACGTTTGAATGCAGAGAGTATCCACTGGGTATCCACAGAGGAGTATCCACGGTATCCTGTTCTCCGTGCACTTTGAAGTACGCATGCGCCGATATCTGTCGCCTCGAATATTATTCCCCTCAGGGGAATCGAACCCAAACCGTGGGTTTGTTGCATCCGTGCTCTACTGACTGAGCTAATGAACAGATGATGTGACTCCTTTTTTGTGCATTTATCTTTGACGTGGATAGTGGGGTAGACGTGGATAGTGAGGGACTGAATATTTACTATTCTGTCCACGGTATCCTGTTCTCTGTGCACTTTGAAGTACGCATGCGCTGATATCTGTCGCCTCGAATATTATTCCCCTCAGGGGAATCGAACCCAAACCGTGGCTTTGTTGCATCCGTGCTCTACTGACTGAGCTAATGAACGGATGATGTGACTCCTTTTTTGTGCATTTATCTTTGACGTGGATAGTGGGGTAGACGTGGATAGTGAGGGACTGAATATTTACTATTCTGTCCATAACGGCACATATCTCGGTAACGCGGCTGAGTGGGATTGGGCGCCGTTCCCACCGCTCGTCGCGGCAACTCGGCTCGCTAGCGCTCGCCTCGGTGGCGACTCACGGGGGTCATCGGCGCCCAATACCGCGCCGCTCCGTCGGGGTCTGTGGCGTGGAACGTTACACCGGGGAACAGAGAATCTGGTTCGATGCTGGGATCCAGCTCTCTTTTTATTATTTGGCACCTCTGAGGTTGACCACTAGATGTCGACATTTTACTACTAATATCTCTGCATTGGTGAGATACTTCTCTGCATTGGTGAGAAACTTGGATACCCAGTATCCAGTATCCATGGATACCTCTGCATTGAAGCATCTGAAAGCACGTGAATATTTCGCATTAAGTGCGTTGATATCATTCGAAACAGGTGCTGTATGACAAATGGGCTGATTGGACTGCATTGATATAGCGCCTACTTTCTCCAAAGCACTTTACAATGTACTTCACATTCACCCATTCACACACCGATGGCAGAGGAAACCATGCAAGGCACCAACTTGCTCATCAGGAGCAGTTAGGGGTAGGGATGTGACGACATGAAAATTTCATGTCACGATTTTTGTGAGCAGAGAAATTGCGATTTACGGTATCGCCCAACATATCCCCAACATCTATTATCCTGGGGCGGAACATTTGCCAAAAAATAGCAGATCTACAACGCGTTGTGAGCTTGTAGATCGGCTATCTTTTGCCAAAGACATTTGAAAGTCTGTATCAAGTATGTTATTTCCAGGTCCGTTTGACCAATTATAGAGGGTTTACTTTAAATGGTTCCCGGAACCTGGAGCCATTCGGGTTCCAAGACGGCCACTCTACTTCCTGAGCCACTGCCGCACGCCCATGATCTAAACTGCCCGGGTCTCCTACCGTACTGATAGGGCAAAATGCAAATCTCCTTCTGCTGTCCCGTTAAGGCAAAATGCAACAGAGTAGCCTCCTTTTGTTATGGTGAAATGAATAAAGAATTTTGAGCAATACAATGGTTATACGGTATGTCACAGTTATTGTCCACGACATTGCAAGCGGCGCGAAGGCCAGCGGACCTTGGGCCACGCGGCCGGCGGAGCGCCGCGCGAGTTACGAAGCTGTGGTGGATGCAATCATTATATTTATGGCCTGGGCAAGCGCACGATAAACGCATGAATGGGATGAAACGCGATGCAGGTGAGCTCACATTTCTCCATAACAAAAGGAGGTTTAGTACATTTTGCCTTATAGGTACTTTGTCTTAACAGGCTTTTGCATCACGGGACGCGCCCGATCTAAATACACTAATGTAACGCCTTGGTGTAGCACACCAAAAGATAGCAGCGTTTTGTCAGTTCTCAATGTGTCATGCTGCGACGCATTGTGAGCTTGTAGATCAGCTACTGCCGGTATGTGACACCAGCGCTCAACTAATTATAAAACAGGCAAGTGGGTCAGTGCCTATTAGAGATGTAACAATAAAAAACAAATCCGATGCCCATAACTTGCACATCGGTCAATAGTGAGTACCGATCCGATTCCAGTAAGTAATTTAAACAAATCTAGGACAGTGGTTATCAAAGTGGGGTTCAACGACCTTGGGGGGGTTCCCAATAGACCCTTATACAGTAGGTCTCTAAATCTGAGAGGGTACAAATGGAACCAAATGCGGGTCCATTTGGTTCCATTTGTACACACTCCGAGTTATGGTGGTCCTTGGAAATTAAAAGGTTTGAGAACCACTGATCTAGGACTAAATAAAAATTCCATTAGTGATTGTTAAAGTTAGTCAAATAATAACAAATGAAAATATCATGTGATAAATTACATGGTATGGGATTGGCATAGACTGAGATACTAGCCAATAGCAGCATTTTTAGACCGTATCGGCAGCTTTTCCGAGACCGGTACCGGAACTACTCTAGTAGTGCATAGGCCTACATATTGTGGGTATTATTAATGATATGTTGTATGGTCCCTTTAAGAGCCCTGTGTCCCTTTTTGAGAATGAGTCCCAACTGTGTGTGTGTGTGTGTGTGTGTGTGTGTGTGTGTGTGTGTGTGTGTGTGTGTGTGTGTGTGTGTGTGTGTGTGTGTGTGAGTGAGAGAGTGAGTGTGTGTGCATGCTGACCATGGCCTCTTGGCTTGTCACCAGGGGGAGGTGGACTGCAGCAGACCAGTGAGAGAGGAATAGCTAACTGATTCTAACCTCCCCAACAAACCCCCCTGTTTAAACAGCAGCCAGTCCCGGCTGAGGCCACACCACACAGCATGTCCTTATCAACCAATGGAATGCAACAGCTGCGCGGGGGAGCAGCAGGGTGGGCTGGTCTGAAACCCCCCTGCCAGACCCCCAGCTGAATCCACTCCACTCCCCCCTCTCTCTCTCTCCAAGCAAGGCAAAGCGACGCGCCGGGGCTCCTGAAAGGCAGCTCAACTAAAAAGTGAGCCAGAGGAGAGACACACACAGCCAGAGACACACTGGTCTCGGCACAGAGAGAGAGAGAGAGAGAGAGAGAGAGAGAGCTGCCGCACATTCAAAATAGAGAGCGAGAGAGATAGAGAGAGGCTGGGAGAGAGAGAGGGGCTGTGTGTGTGTATGTGTGTGTGCATGTGGGAGAGCGAGAGAGCTAGAGAGAGAGAGGAAGACTGAGAAGGAGAGTCAGGGACAGGCAGCTGCTGAAAGGAGAGCACAAAGAGAAGGAAAGTGGAGCAGGGGAGGGGAACCGGAGGCTTGGGAGAGAAGAGGGAGAGAGACAGAGAGAGAGAGGGAGAGAGAGGGAGATAGAGAGCCACAGTCACAGAAGAGAAGGAGGGAAAGACAAAAGAAAAGAGAGGAAGATATTAGCCATAAAGCAGAGGGTGAACGGAGGAGGAGGAGGAGGGGGACGGAGGAGCTGCTAAATGGCTACGGAGGAGACGGCGGGGGGAGCCAGGAAAGCCACCAAGAGCAAACTGTTTGAGTTCCTGGTCCATGGAGTGGTGAGTGTCTCTCTGTCATTCTCTCTCCCATGGACGGACTGGAGCGAGCTGAGCTCCACCGGCCATGTGTGTGTGTTGTACCGTACTGCTGTATGGGTGGGTGTGTGCGTGCGTGCGTGTGAGCGTGCGTGCATGGATCGGCGCAGCAGCAGCGGTCTGTGTGTGAGAGATAGCTGGGTAAGCTGGCCATGTGAAGGTTATTTCCAACCCAGCCCCCCCCCCCCCCCCAATCCCAGCCTGTTAAGAAGAAGGGGAGAGAGAGAGAGAGAGAGAGAGAGAGAGAGAGAGAGTTAGCTAAGAAAGAATGGTAAATAGAACAACATGGATGAATGGAGCGGAGAGCAGGAACAGCCAGGGGTCTTCAAGCATGTAGTAAAGAGAAGGAAGATAATTGTAGAAATAGCGGCGGTGGGTGGGTTGTTGTAGTAGCCAGCCTGCCAGCCCCCTTCAGCAGAGAGAGAGAGAGAGAGAGAGAGAGCGACCATGCTTTCTCTCTGGGAGTCAAAACGACTGGCTGGTTCACACACACACACACACACACACACACACACACACACACACACACACACACACACACACACAAACACACACACACACACACACACACACACACACACACACACACACACACACACACACACACACACACACACACACACACACACACACACACGCGCGCGCACACACACACACACATACACACACATGCTCCCTAGTCGCCTTCCTCTGGTCAGCATGTCTAGTGGAATGGATTTGAGCATATATGGTCATTCGGTCGTCAAAAGGAGTGGAGAATGAATGAATGTGGCATGAGACGAAATGCAGTCAGGAAACCAAAGCATGCAGAACAATAAAGCCATTCATATTAAAAAAAAAGGAAAGAAGAAAAAAGCTAGTATGAAATGTCAAGTAGGGGCTGCTATATAATGCATGTGTTGTGTTTCTAGTGGGAGCTTGGGGAACTGTTACCATAACCTCATAGCTAGTGTTAATAAAGCCACCCGTGGGAGAGAGGACAGGACAATAGTGGTTTGTTTTAGTAATGAGCTGGAGTTAGACTAGATAGACCGAGGCTGGGGAGAGAAGGTTAAGAGGAAAAAGGTGAGGATTAAATCGTCGCTTCTTGGGTTCAAACTTCCATGACAGCCGTGAATGAGAGCTCAGATGTTTTTGAATGACTAAGATTTACCACAGGAAGAAGGCAGACTATTTATTATAACACGGTGTGTGTGTGTGTGTGTGTGTGTGTGTGTGTGTGTGTGTGTGTGTGTGTGTGTGTGTGTGTGTGTGTGTGTGTGTGTGTGTGTGTGTGTGTGTGTGTGTGTG
>NC_137828.1:42129923-42134923 GCF_963921795.1 Nannobrachium achirus
ACCAAAATCGCACACTGCGTTCAGGATTTCAGGCATTTTATTCAAAACTGACCAATCCTGCAAACTTTGAAAGCCAGTTTCAGCCAATCAGGATGGAATATGGAAAATCTGACACATCCATGTCGATCACATGACTGTAGAGATACTGTCTACTGATTTACGTGATTTTTGGACAAAATCTGTAGGAGTACTGGCAAAAGTTAGTTTTGCAAAAGTCGGCCTCCTGGTGGCGCTAGAACAGGCCCATGTGAAATATTTGGGGCAGAGGTTCTGAATTGGTGTCGAGGGAGTGTGTGTGCACAGTTTGGCAGCGACCGGGCCAACGGCGCCGGAGATTAGCTGGTAACGGACAAACGGACGGACGGACGGACGCACGCACGGACGCACGCACGGACGCACGCACGGACGGACGGACGGAGGGGAAAACATACTCTCCCTCAGCCTTCGGCTGGTGGAGACAATAATTAAGTAGTGGTGAAAATAGCCGATCTACAAGCTCACAGTGTGGTGCGAAGTGACACGTGTGCTTGTAGATTTGCTGTTCTCACTGCGTTTTAGTTCTGATTGGCCACAATATCAAAGTAGCATTGTAATCATTTGTTCATTTGCGTGTTTCTGTGGAAGCATGTTGTGCAGGGAAAATAGCTGATCTACAAGCTCTCAATGTGAGCATTTTTAGTGGTAGAATTATATTATTTATTATATTTCATAAAACCCTAATGGCGTCTGATATTTCATACTTTTGTATAAAAGCATGTCTGTGATTTCTTCACCTGGTTGGCTGTATGTAGAACATCAGGAACACATGTTACTAAAACATTATAATTTTACATATTGTAATGTATTGTATTGTACATATTTATATTTTACATAAAATCAGTTAATCACTTGAAACCCAGCTTCTATATTCTGGGGTAGTCAAAAAATGTACTGACGTCTTACATAGACAGAATTAATTTGCACTGACCTGTTCTGACATCACAACACCTCATCCCAGCTCAGCAGAAGGATATAGCTACGGGATATAGCATCATATCATTGTGATGTCAGAACAGGTCAGATATATCCTTCCCATCCAGATGATATTGATGACATCAGGGATCTCCATACATGGGGCTATATCCTATATCCTTCTGCTGAATTATATTGACTAGTCCTTACCCGTTCAAAGATATGAGCTCCGAAATGATGTGCAGTGTGTGGGTTATGGGATGTGCACTGTGCACACGGTATATGAGGGATGGAAAGTAACTTTAACTGGTACTTGCATGATAATATGTAGGAGCATCAATGTAAGAAATACCCGTTTCGTTTAATGGCTATGTGTGTGTGTGTGTGTGTGTGTGTGTGTGTGTGTGTGTGTGTGTGTGTGTGTGTGTGTGTGTGTGCAGCGGTTTGGACCGTGAGACCATCCGCAGAGTGGTCTGTGTTTCTTTTTGAGAGGGTCGGTCCGCCTGAAAAACGCGTTTTGGAACAAAACGGTTACGTTTTGCGCGTTTGTGACGCCCTCTACGGGTCGAATTGGAAATGCTTCTGGGGATTCGTTGAGTAAGCCACCCGCAACCTGTGGCAGAAATTCAGTGTTGACTCGACGTTTTGTTTGTGATTTATGGCTATTGTTTGCAAAACGGGCCCCTCCCGCTAACTTTGGAGGCCCGTTACGAACGAACGGTATGGACTATCAAAATATCCCTTGACTATGTTCATTGCATGGGTTCAGAGATCATGTGTACCCATTTTCGTGACATTTGAAGAAAATATGTAGGAAAAGGAGCAAAAAGTGTGTTTTGGAGAAAATTCAAAATGGCGGAAAATCTATCCTGACGCAAATGGGCGGGGCCTATATCGGGAGATGCGTATTGACCCAAGGAATCCAGGGAAAAAAGAATTTTAATGTTCCGACCTACGGTTCAAGAGTTACAGGCCGAAACGTAAAGTGGACTGTTATAGCGCCACCATGAGGCCAATTTGTGAAAGTGACAAACGGGCTTCACAGTTATGTCAGGTGTGTTCATATGCTAATGGTGATGCGATTTCAGATCAATTGCTCCAGCCACTGAGGAGAAACGCTGTTTCAGACACTCACTCAGACACTCACTCAGACATTTGGTGAATTATATGTTAGATGACATCAGGGATCTCCATATATGGGGCTATATCTCCATATATGGGGCCATCCTTTATCCTTCTGCTGAGCTGGGATGAGGTGATGTCAGAACAGGTCAGCTATATTGTGATGTCATTGTGATGTCAAAAGTGACAAAGAAGGGTGATAAAGAAGAGTGACAAATGAATGAGGGATTTTGAGCATGACAGACAGGATCTGGTGGCTTTCATACTAAGTAGCGACCTACGGTCGCAATAAGATCTAATACATTCAACATAAATGCAACAAATAAAATCAGTTAAAATCAGATCAACGTGAGATCAACAAAGAACATCTGTGAAAATACATGCAAACTGACAAACAAAACCAGTTCAAACAGTTGCAGACAGACTAGTGGGGCTGTTAAGCTCATTATATGGAAGGTATTGTGCATTTTATGAAAGAAGCATGAAACTTTCTAGTGTTTCTATATACTATAAAGTTTGTTTTCAGACGTGGAACCACTTCTGAATTGACCTCTGCGGCCCCCGAAATCAAAGATGTCCGTCCAAAAAAGTGTTTTTACCTTTATAACTCCAAATGCATTGATTTTAAGACCCATAAATGTATTAAGGTTGAATATAAGACCAGGCATTGCGGACATTTTGGTACCAGGTACGTGTCTGTATCCATTTCAGTTCTTGAGATAAAGCATATAGGTACACCTGAGTCTGTAAAAGTACCTATATGTTGTATCTCGAAAACTCTAATAGATACAGACACATACTTGGTACCAAACTATCCGCAATGCCCAACTTTATATTCAACTATAATATGTTTATGGGTCTTAAAACCAATGCTTTTGGAGTTATAAAGGAAAAAACACTTTTTTGGACGGACATCTTGGATTTCGGGGGCCGCCATCTTTGATTTTCATGTGGCTCGGCTTCTTAAATCAAAGAGTGGCCTCCAAAGATGATGTGTACCAATTTTCACGCTTGTATCACCGAGTGAACGATTGCTCTTATTATTTCCTGTACTATGAGGCAATACTCCTGATCAAGATCTAATTCTTCATTGTCAGTTTCTTCATTGTCAAATTAGTTTTTGTACCAAGCTGCACAGGCACATCCATTATGCTCCACTTCAGTAAAGCCCTCTTTTATGACAGAGACAATGCCCTATACTGCACTGGTTTACACTTGTGTAAGTGGAAACCAGTGCACAAACTGTTCCAAGCATCTGGCCTGAAGAGGTTCTTAAGTTTAAAGCTGGGGGACCAACCTGCCTTCTACCATGTGCCATTGTGCCAGCCACAATTCATTGGTGAGGGCTTTGGATACCCTTGTTGATAGTGGGTCCTCATGATGTGCAGAGTCAGGGCATCACTTGTTGGCGGCATTGTATCAATATTGGCTTTCAGTTTTCAAAACAGGCCACAGAAACGGCATGAATTGATTTGCTGTTGAGTTGGGGTCATAGAGTGTGCATACAAACTGCTAATGAGATAGTAGCTGTACTTGGTACATCCTCACCGAAGTTATGGAGAAGTTGAGGGCTGGAACAATTTCCAGGCTCTCTTTTTTCCTATAGTGAACTGGCAGTGAGAGCACTCTGCACTGTAGAGGCTTGAGGATGTTTTTGGAGAGGCTGTCGTGGAAGTCTTTATTCTTTGTGACCAGTTGGTTCCCAACAAATTAATTGATAATATTCTTGCCAGACTGCAGCATTTCCAAGGTCCTTCAGTGTATCTTCTGAATCAACATCACCACTATTGGAAGATGTGATATCTTTTGATTCTTGGTGTCTTCATCATCATGTGTCAGTCCAAAACATGATCTGGTATCCTCTGCCAAGGTTGCACAAACACCTTCATTGTAGGTGATGGACCAACATGTCTCATGTCTGTGATCATAAGCAGCAAACCAGGGCATCATGCTCTTGAAATAATATTCACCGTTACTCTTGCCAGCATCAACTAATATTAGCTTTGCTACCTGCATTTTCATTACATTACCACATTAGCAGTACATTTACATATGCAACTTTGCTCAACATTATTGCAGCAAATTTTAAATAAATGGTCAGTACTGATTTGTGAGAATACAACCAGGAGGTGTTATCTTAGGTCAAGTCAATATCAGCTTTGGCCCCCTGACAACCAGGTATGACTGCACACACAGAATCAGCCATATCCTCCATCACACCCAAAGACAATTATATTCATTATCACTTTTGCCAGCATCAACTAATATTTGCTTTGCTACTTGCATTTTCATTTCACTACCACATTAGCAGTAATACGTTTGGAAATTCACTCAACATTATAGCAGCAAAATCTGATTTTACCACTTTTAAGTATACAGTGAGGACCCACTATCAACAAGGGTATCCAAAGCCCTCACCAATGAATTGTGGCTGGCACAATGGCACATGGTAGAAGGCAGGTTGGTCCCCCAGCTTTAAACTTAAGAACCTCTTCAGGCCAGATGCTTGGAACAGTTTGTGCACTGGTTTACACTTACAGGCAAGTGTAAACCAGTGCAGTATAGGGCATTGTCTCATAAAAGAGGGCTTTACTGAAGTGGAGCATATGGATGTGCCTGTGCAGCTTGGTACAAAAACTAATTTGACAATGAAGAAACTGACAATGAAGAATTAGATTTTGATCAGGAGTATTGCCTCATAGTACAGGAAATAATAAGAGCAATCGTTCACTCGGTGATACAAGCGTGAAAATTGGTACACATCATCTTTGGAGGCCACTCTTTGATTTAAGAAGCCGAGCCACGTGAAAATCAAAGATGGCGGCCCCCGAAATCCAAGATGTCCGTCCAAAAAAGTGTTTTTTCCTTTATAACTCCAAAAGCATTGGTTTTAAGACCCATAAACATATTATAGTTGAATATAAAGT
>NC_137828.1:42137423-42142423 GCF_963921795.1 Nannobrachium achirus
TATCACCAGCCAGTCAACGGATACGATTTGAAACACAACTTTTGCAAATGAGACAGATTTTTGACTGAATGAACCATGCACACTCACCTCGAGTCTCCCCCATCTCTCGAATCTGGTGATTAATCAATAACCAAAAGGATTTAATATTGTCTGTCTTTTGCTGTCTGTTTTTAAGTGCGAGGCAGAGGCGCTGTATAAATATGATTGACATAAAACTTGAAACACCATTCATGCCCCAATGATACCCCCGATTTAGAGAGTATGAACATGTCTTTTTGCTGTCAAATAATAGTAAAGAACCCCATTTAGTTTATTTATTTAGCCTATGACAATATTGTGCTACTGTAGACCTTTCTGTAAAGCGACTTAGGGTACTTAGAAGAGCGGTATAAAAATGAGCTATTGTGGAGAGGATTATCATCTTTTTTTTAAATGTGGGTCGCAGGGCGGGCGGATTCGTTGATTTGTATATTGTTCTACGGGGCGGTGTGGACGGGTTAGGTTCTGTGCAGGCTGTGGGCCGTGCGGGTTATGAAAAAAAAAAAAGAACCTGACCCGCGCATCACTAATATGTACATATTTGGGCCATTTGAACTCCCCACTCTCTCCCTACTGTTTGTTTGCCTTTTCTATGTTTGACGCGTGCGTGCACGTGTTGCTTGTGTTTGCTTATACTGTTCATCATGTTGTCTCTCTGTGTGTTTGTTTTATGAACCTTTCAGTTTTACTGTCTTTTATGGAGACCTAAAAATCTTTCTGACCTGCTTCTGTTGCCCATAAGGAAAAGGGTAATTTTTGTGGTTAAGAAAGAAATTAAGATTCTGGCTTTTTAGGCTTAAAATTAGGAAAGATAAAGGGCAAGTTGGTGGTTTAGGTGCTACGATTTGTTTTAGGGTTATGTAATGTGTTATTTGTATAATGCTTGTGATTAGGGGTAGGGTCTGGTGTTGCCATGTCTGCTTTTAAGTGACTTTGTGCTTGTTCTTCTGTAAAGTTACTTGTAAATATTAGTGGTTGTGGGTTTTTGGGCCTGTTTCTAAAGTGCAGTTGCTTATTTTGGGCTTGCTTCGTAATGTCGTTTAAACCAGTGGTTCTCAAATATTTGAATGTCAAGGAGCCCCACATTATTATTATTATTATGTATTTGCAACGCTATTTTCAAATAGCAGATACACATAGGTTTGAAGCATTCATGTGGCCTATAGTAGTTGCTGGCAGGTGAGACAGTAGGACACAACAGCAGTGACACATAGATGTGTGTGGGGAGGAATTCATTGGCAAAACAACTAAGATGTGGAAAAAAATCACACCCGTGTGAACTGAGCGGTGGTCGTGGAGGCTGCGCAACAGCAAAACAAATATATAATAATAATAATAATTATAATAAAAAATATAAAAAAAAATATATATATATATATATATATACTAGAAAAAAGCCCCCTGCGGGGGCCTGGTCCCTTTCCTATGTGAAAGTCCCCTGTACCCGGAGATGTCTACAGTCCAGTGGGCAGCTAAGCAATACAAATTTAGGATAGCTCAATATTAAATATGCATTTTCTTTCCAAAATGCAAAATAGTGTGAAATGGGGGGGTTGATGGGGGGGACATGAACAGTGATACATATAAGTAGCATCAGTAATTAGGCACACACACACACACACACACACACACACACACACACACACACACACACACACACACACACACACACACACACACACACACACACACACTTTTCCTAATAAAATATATATAAAAACTCACCCACCAGGCGGGTGAATAATGTCTGTGTCATTAAAAGTGCAGTGCTATAGGGGCAAAAGTAGATGAATTGAGTTTGTCACATGGTTTATTGCAGCAGTAAGAACAACAGTACAACAAAAGAATGGGGCAAAAGTACACCTGAGGCTGGCTAAATAGTGCAACGTCAAGACATAATAAGGCGGTGTTATTGACATTTTTTAGGTGTTTTGATTAGCAATGAATAATGTTCTGTTATTCCCCCTCCCCCTTAAATGCTTGCTTAAATGATCATGTAATTAAAGGAGTTCGGTATAAACAATGTTGTCAGTTGTTCCGTCGTCATCACTTCCAATGACAGGGTGTGGCTGTTTCCCGGCTGACTGGTCCGATCAGGGTTATCTGAGAATTATATAGCAGGATTTTAGAAAAGAAAGGTAAATTAGAATGTAGAAAAAGAAGTGTTTGGGAAAATATGTCATTTGATTTTCTCTTCCGACTTTCCATACAATGCACAACTGAAAGATTTGTATATTGTAAACAATATACTATATATGTAATATATAGAATTAAGTATTTGTGACAATATAGTTTGTGTATGCATAGTGTCAAGGACATTATGTGTAATATACATGATGTGTTGACACATTTTACTACATGACTAAAACGTGGATGCAAGCAGAGCAGGTCAGACATAATATTAGTGTTTGCATGTGATGGGAGGATGCAATGACTTGCGCTGTACTTGTGACTGTAACTGAACAATCACTGACATTGGGTACACACACACACACACACACACACACACACACACACACACACACACACACACACACACACACACACACACACACACACACACACACACACACACACACACACAGTTATTAGGCCTACAACCCTTTTTTTTTTTTTATTAAATATAGAATGTAATATTCAGGCCTATTTTATACAGGCTATTTGAAAATAGGCGATATGGGACGTGTTGTGAGCTTTCAAACATTTTAGTACTTTTACTCCCCAAACGGGGTCTGGAGGTCCTCCCCCCAAAAACCTTTTGTAGATCTGTGTTCTGGTGAATGTTTTATTTTTATAATTTTATTATGCTTGCTTTACTCGCATTGGAAAAGGGTGGGTACATTATCAGCAATTAAAATGCAAAAAGTAGGTGTACAGAATTTGATTTGATAAATTAGGAATATATCTGAATATATCTGTGAGATTCCATGCACTGCCCACACCCCTGCGCACATAGTAGATGTAATGTCCTGTGTTCTGGTGAATTTTCTGGAGTTTGATACAAACACTGGGTGTACAGGAGTGTTGGCAAGCCTGTACACAATGCAGGGGCAAAGAGCTGTATTATTCACTTTTGTTCCCTTTTAAGTGTATTTTGATGGTAATACTTTTGTACTTTTACTCAAGTAACACATTCGAACACACACATTTTACTTGTAACAGAGTACTTTTTTACCTAAGTAGAAATATTTCAGTACTTTTCCACTCGCAGCATCAACGGACGTTGCTGTTGGTGTTATACACCGAAGCGTGACCTATAGAAAACGGTGACTGCGATGTTTTGTTGTTTTAAATAATGTTTATGTAATTTCTACACAGATGTTGTTTGTTTTAGGTAATTTCTACACACGTTGTTGTTCATAGCTTATGAGGATAGGATCGAGTAGGCCATGGGAGGGAGAGTAGCCTACTTTTACCTAAGTAAAAACGTACTTTTTCAACTCTGCATCCACGCATGTTGCTGTTATACTCCGAATCGTGACCTATAGAAAACGGTGCCCACAACGTTTTGTTGTTTCTCGCACACACGTGTGGTCGGCGCGCATGTGTGCGTGCACATACAAATGAGAGTGAATAAAGCAAAAATAAACAGCACAATATGTCAGCAAGTGTTGAAAGAAAGTAAACAAAATTAAGTAAATAATCACCTGTTGTTGTTGCTGCTGCTGCTTCTGCTGCTGCTGCTGCTGCTGCTGCTTTAGTAGTTGCGTTTCTGACGGCCAAGGGATGTCTTTTTTTTTCGTCCCATGTTTTTACACGGGAGGTGTAAAAGGAAGATCTGTCGCAACATGTCGTTTCTTGAATTTGACTTGGAAAGATTGCATCGCCGACTACTGAGCAAACATGTGTTTAATTTTAAATGGATTTACAGTCCTGTTTGCTGGTGTTGTGTCTGTGTGACAATAACTCTGCACCAGAGCAGTACGTGCAATGAGTACGTGACGCGAAGAGTACAACAGCTGTTGGCACATGCGCAGTTGGTAATGGGTGGTCCTAGCGGGCAAAATAGCTGGCTAAAAAGCGCCTGAATAATTTCGTTTTATATTAACTGTACGCCAATGTAAGTACATTGATGGTGGCAAATGTGCCTATAACGTTGGCAGAGTAGTGATCAGTACATATGCCAAGTGTGGAACCTCTAGGATTAGTGGTTTGCTGGGAATAGGGAGCAAACGCCATTGCCACTCCATGGACGGACTCCATGGACCCCTTCTCCAATTAAAAGATGTAAGATATAATATGGGGTGTGATGGGGTATGTCACTCAGGCCACCACTGGTATTGCAGTTGATGCTCAGGGCAGACTAGACTCAACAGCACCTCTCTGGTCACCAGGGGTACTTAGGCTACATACGGACCCACCCACCCACCCACCCACCCACATACATAGACGGATACACACACGGCCACGCTATGGAGACGGTGTGACCACCGCTCAAAAAGGGGTTAAATGCAACAAAAATGCAGGTCATGAAACAGCTGTTATGTGTACTCCGGCCTTCCCGTTTTCCCTCACTACGTTATGCAAGCTGCTTGTTTGGATTGTGGGAATATGTTTCAAGGTGATAGTTTAGCAGCAGTTAATGGCTACGGTTTTGTCAGTTGAAAATCCATCTGTTTTTTTTTTTTAATGACATGGTCGATCAACGAATAAAGGCTCAACAGTGAAGTTGTCATCGGTGTGTTTCGCAGCCATGTTTCCATGCACTGGGGGTTAATGCAGCTAATTGTTAGCCCTCCGGGCAAGGTAAGGTTTGGCTAGGGCTGTCACGATTATGACATTTTACATGACGATTAATATGAGTACCTGAGACGAATAACAGTATAAGTCCATATTTGAATTTTTTTGAATATATATATTTTTGGATTTACCAGACTGTAAACCACAAACTAGTCATTATTAATCTGTTAAATTGTTAATGCAATCCCCCCTCATTTTGTTTAATTGTCGGTTTTAATGTT